>NW_027185263.1:18096515-18344015 GCF_022577435.1 Embiotoca jacksoni
TTAATCCCTCATTTCCTCCCCAGAGTATCCTTTAAGGACCACAGCAGTTGTGTGTGTGCGTGTGCGCCTGCATGTGTGTCTGAATCCTTGCCGTATCTTCTGTAGAGCAGATTTTGTCCACAGCAGTCGGGCACTCCGATAGTCTCCATTCATTATTCAGCTCCACTCCAGCTGCACCACACCCCCAAGCAGCACAGAAATAAAACAAGGTTAAGAATTGGCATGAAATGTGTCTCAGTGGATCAAGGGGTGGGGGGAGGGTGGGCTGGAGGTTCTGGAGACAGGGGAGGTATGGGCCTTTATCTGTGCGCCATCTTTTATTAATTGCCTTGGTGCTTCGACTGCGTGATCATTAATGCATGCGCGGAATAACGTATTTACATGTTCTCATGCATTATGCATGGTCAGGGAGGAGGCTACAATGTTGTGGAGGACCCTCTGCCCACAGGTCCTATGTTTTCTTTTCGTGTGTGTGTGAGAGTGTGTGTGCCCCTGTCTATGTGTGTGTCTATGTGCGAGCTGATTTGCATTCAGCCACGCTGTAAAATCCACTCACTGCCAGGCCCCTCTGCTGCTACAGGAAAGCAATGGAGCGTTGGACAACAAACAACATTCCCTGCGTTTTCACACAGGCTGCTGAGACTTCTGACTGCCTGACAGAGGCTGACAGGTCTCAATGCGGGTTGCGGAAGGAGCAGGGCAGCCCTATTCAATCTATAGCCCTCTGGCCAGATACTGCTATTATATCTATTGACCGTAACATGCAATAATGTGCTAGCCAGGCTGCGCCGACTGTCGCTCACAGCTTTAGTTTTCTTCGCTGTGAATAAACAACTGGTAACACGGCTCGTATCAACGTTTGCACAGAGACTCTGAGGGGCCGACCAGTGTCAGTCGTTAACCATGTTTGTCCCGCCCGTCGTTCACTGTGATTGGACGGCCGGTGACAGTGATGAGCGCAGCCGTTGTAGATTTTTCAACTCTCGCCGACCTGAAAAAAAAAAGTCGTTGAACGTTCAGCGCAGACTAGACGCTCAGGACCTCGATAAGCTGCTGCCGTTCATTAAAACAATTAAAAAAATATTCTGTACTCAGGAAAAAACATTTTTGGTGGACACTGGCCATAGGTAATTGCAGCGTTGGCAGTGTCGGCAGGTTTCAGCGCATGCTGATTCGTTCAAATGAACCCGAGGTCTACGCCTAGCACGATGGAACAACTGCAAACATTTCCCTATGGAGGGTGGCCAGAGCCATATATTCACAGAGTGAAAATCCCGTAGTGACAATAGGGCTGGTTCGCACCGGGCTAAGTATGTGCCCTTGTACGTGCTAATATATCTATTAACATTATGTTGTAAATGTAGGAGTTATTTGTAGCCATTAATCAACAACATTTTCTGTCCATTCTGTGTATTTCCAATCATCTTGCTTTGACACCAAACAGCCCTGGTGTCGGGGTTGTAGGTGCAGAGAAACATTAAACTGCTCTATATATCTATTTTCTCAGTCATAAAACCTCCATAGTCACATGTGCTGGGTAGCATCTGGCTTCTTTCCATTCACTTCTTGGATGATGGACAGTTACTGTAATGTCAAAATCCTGTATTTTGTGCAGGATGGGGCAGAACGGTGGCGGAAAGGAAGCTTGTCTTACTTAAAATATGAACATTGTCTCATTGTCTTGGCATCAGGGGTGCTGATTGATCATGTCAAAGCTCCCCATCGGCCTATTCACCTCCGTGATCGATCGACCACTTACTCAGTCACACCTGTAGTTCTCTTATTTCCACAGGCTGGCGCTCATAAAGTCAGCTCTCTGCTCCGGAACTGCCCTCTTATTTATTTTACGCATTTCCTCGTTCTTCTTCTTTTGCTGCCTCTATTATCATAAGTCCAAACTCAGCAGATGCCCCTCATATCGATCAGTGGCTGGCCCCAGCTGCTCTCATTTAACTTGTTGTAAGTGAGCGCTGTGTCTCATTATTTTTTCCGCTGATTGCTGTGTGTTGTAATTTGTGTGTTGTAATTGTGTCAGATAACTGCTGGTGTGGTTGGTCATTGTGCTGCCTGCTGCCGTACATCAGAAGCGACCCTGCTGGATAATTAGAATTGATTTGGTGCAATTCAATTAATCACACTGTTAAATTTCAGCTACTGACTGCGGACTCACACTGTTGTGTGTGCATAACTTCGTGTGTGTGTTTCAGGGTTATTAGTGGGCCCAAAAAGAAACCATTTACACAAATGAACAGAGCTGCATAAAACACAGCCATTAAATTCATTTTTTAATCACATTTACCACAGTTGTTTGAAATATGTAACATAACCCCATAAATCAAATATCAACAACAATGTAATTGTTTGTTTGTCTTTGTATAATAGTAAGATGTTCTGGTTTCCAAATGTTGTGGGAGGAACAGATTTTCTTTGAGGAATACTGGTTTTGATTGTGCTCCAGAGTTTTTCATGAAAAGATGAAAATAAACTCAGAAAGCTCTTGCTGTGTTTGCAGAGATTGTGTTTCCAGGTTTAATGAATTCACTGATCTTTAAAGTACTGGTGGAGAACAGCTTTGGCTTTAGTGAAGCCTTTTAGAAATGCTACTTTCTTCATGTTCGAGATGCTGACAACGTTTAGTGCAGTTTGTTCATTCTGTGCGCTTCCTTTCGTACCTCCACTATCATGACACTGTTACCTTGACCTTTGCACCTTTGACATTTCTCATTACGTTCATACCAGTGTCTGCGGTACAGAAATGTAAACATCTTCTATTGTGTTTAACGATGCCTCCTGACATTCACTCTTTGCCTAAAATGTAAATAAAACATGGTGCATTTGTGTACTGCGTGAGTCGCTGCTGTCTTTTGTCTTGTCTTATTATGGTCATCGAGGTGCGTCCTTAAATAGCCACTCAGTTGTGTGTAAACTGCAGTAGGAAGCACTGACAAGGAGAGAAATCTCCGCTGTTGTTGGTTCTCTTCAGGTTTATTTATCCTGAAGAGCGCCGGAGTGTGTGTGTGTGTGTGTGTGTGTGTGTGTGTGTGTGTGTGTGTGTGTGTGTGTGTGTGTGTGTGTGTGTGTGTGTCTCTCTCTTTGCCTCCTTTGCAGCGTGCAGAAAACAAAGGGGTCCTCGCTCTCGCAGGCCCTGATTGCAGTCATTAAGATGCAGAGGCGCTCCCGGTGTGACGGGGCCTCTCCTCAAGGGGATTGAGCTCGCAAAGCTCTGCCGCTTGCCTGTTTTTAATAACAATCATCTAAAATCGCTGCAATTAGCCCCGAGCTACAAGGAGATGGAGAGCAGAAGATTAAGAGAGATGGAGGGAGGAAGGGCTACAAGCTCAGATTCAGTGAACCTTTCCAATGTCAGCTCCTCTTTCACATGGAAAATTCAAGAGGGCCTTTGTGTTCATCAATTATTAGCCATGAAAGTTAAAAAGATCCATTATGTATTTTTAATCAGAGTTATATGGGAATCTTTGAACTGATTCCCAGTCTGGCCTGAGGCTACAAGCAGAGGTAGCCCCGGCCACTCCACACATCCCCTCCAAACACTCTGCCTCAGCTCTCTGCGTGCAGCTCACTTCTTTATTATTCCTGCTAAGCCCAGGCAAACTATTCACTCTGCTGCTCTGGCAAAAGCTTTCACAGCAGTGTGAAACCACAGAGGCTCCTGGTGTAGTATATACACAAGTCCGTTTCAAGAAGAGAGGTTGAGAGAGAGCTGACTCCCCTCGAACATGTAGGTGTCATCTTCAAGGAAGTACAAAAGCTAGAGAGCGGGAGAATACAGAAGAAGACGGACTTCATGGGATACGATGAACTGAACTGAATGTTTTCCTCGGCAAGCAGAATGTGGAGTATTTAACATTTCATTTGGAGTGTGCCAGCTCTGTGATGCCCTTGATGCACATTGTCTTTGCCAGAAGCTAAACTAGCCGCACCATGTGGCCGAGGTTCTTTTACTGTATCAACCAAAGCCAACTGTAGTCAGATTTTATATGAAGAGACGAAACACATCTTAAGACGCTATATAGTATTTCCTCTCGGTTTATATTTTTCTTAAGGTTTTCTTTGTTTTCTTTAAAGTCTGCCAATAGGATGAGAGACTTCCCTCCTTTCTCTCTTGTGAGAAATATTTCCTTTGTCCCTATGATGTTTTACCCTCTATCGAGATGAAAGTGCTTTTGCCTTGAAATGTCCTGCTATGAAAACAAGCTGAGTTTCATCCTTGGCACAATTATTTACTGCCTTTAAAAGACTACTTCAGTTTGGCATCGCAGCAGAGCCGGAGATAACCGTCTTTTTGATCCATGTTTTCTTTGCATGTCACCTGCAATTCCCCACAATGCAACTCAACATGATTCACTCAGCTGCCCAGAGTTTGGTTTGTTATGTTTGTAGCAGCTTAGGTCATGTGGCTACAGATATTTTTCTTCACACTTTCTGTGACAGTTGCAGGAACATTCTGCCTTCGTCCAAGATAAAGTTCTTTGAAATGCGTTAATATTCACTCACTGTCTGATTTACAGCTTTGGGAGGAGATATATATTTTCACAGTGTACATCTCCTTGGTTTTGGAAGGCTTTAGGTTAAATACACAGTGACAGATGAGCATAACCCAAAAGCTTGAGGCTGTGGATGGAAGGAGTCAAACTGGACTTAAGCTTGCAAACATTAAGAAGAGGAACAGTGAAATCAAAGTAGTGTTGAAGGGGAGAGAGGGCAACCAGAAGAGAGGATATAATGTTTGTGTCAAGTATTCTTTGTTTTGTTTGATGCCTCCCTCTTTGAAGATTGTCAGGTAGTTTGTGTGAAATGTTTCAAGTATATGTGAGATATGTTTGATTTAGCTTTTCTTTTAATCCAACATTCTGTCATCACAGACTATACACACGTTTATTACCGCATTTGTTTATTTGTTACTTTCCAGTCATTGCTGCTGTCCTCCTCCTTCCTCCTGATGTGTTGTCATGTAGCACCACCCACAGGTCAACAGGAGGGTGACAGGCTGGTGTGCTTCAGCTCTCTGTCAGGGAAGAAAGACACAAGAGTCTGAGTGAAGGAGCAGCAGCTCTGGTTTTGGGTTGAAAATCGACTCTGAAAGCTCAAAATAAAGCAGAAAAATTCTCAGTCACGAACAAAGAGAGCAGTGCCCGACTCATTGTTCCTACTTGTGGGACGGGGAAAGAAAGTGCAGCATACACAAGAGAACCCACTACTCTCTCTCATATTCAGTCTTTGTTCAGGCTGTGCTGAATTATTTACCCGCGTGTTTAAAAGACGGCTCGAGGGAATTTCGATATTAGCTCTTTGGAGCCTGCGCTCAAGTCGCTGTGGCCTACAAAAACTTAGCGTTCTTTCATGAAATGTACAGACAGTTGTAAATGAAGAGTTATCAGGAAAAATTTGAGAAAAAAAGTTTTGATAAAAAGCATAGTTGAAAGTGTGCTTTTAAATGCAGTGAATCCTTGTTTTAACCCTGTTCTTTGGTTCACATTGTGTTCTCCTATGAGACTGCAGTTCAGTAAAAGCATTTCTCATTCAAACTCCCATCGCTTCCTGCTACTTTTAAGATTGCAGCCAGCTTTGCATGTTTTCTCTGCTTCACTTCTTTTTCTTTTCTTTTGCAAATGAAAATAAGCCTTGTATAGTTCTCATTTGCCCTCACAGAGATTCTCCTTAATTTATAATACAAGTACCTTTACACTGTTTGAAATTGCGATGCTGTCTGACAGTATTCAACGACTGTTGTTTGTAGGCACAAGCTAATACTGCAATTCTGTGAATTTAATTGATTCTGTTAAAATCAAAGTCTTTGACTAAAAGTTTTCTTTTCACTCATAAAGTTTTGGGAACGAAACAACTGTAGGTGCACAATGGCGTGAGAAATAATTCATTACGGCACAACACTTGCCTTGGCCGTGTTTTATGTTGTGCTCAGTGGAAAGTAGTTCAGTGCTGTGATTACGTGGGGAACTCACTGATACTCCCACTCTCACAGATTTCACAAGGTTTTGTTTTGGGTCATGGTTCATTGTTTAGTCTTTCTCAGAGTCTGATAGAAGCTTATCTCCGAAAATGTGGATTAGCTTTCAAGGTTACATCACTGTTATCATGGGGGCAGGTCATCCTACAATAAAGCAGAGCTGGTCATGAGTCAGCCTGAAAATTGACCCAAGCTAAATTCCACACTCTTATCAGTGAAACACTCCTGCACACATCTATTTCCAAACTCCAAGCAACTTCACTCCACAGTCATACTTAATTTTATCAGCCAGCGTGATGGACAAGGTCTTGTGATGCAGGTTATCTCTCTTTTTATTGCTCATTAGCTACAATTATGTGAGAGCTGCCTCTTTGGCCTGTTCTTTTGGCAGGATAATTGATTGTGGCTCTTAGTATGTGTGGCGCAGCCAGCACGAACAAATCTGTAGTGATGAGTCTATGATCCCTTTTCCTGGGTTGTTTATGCAGCCCTCCTGCCATCGAAAACCTATGTAGTTCAAAGCTGTTCAACACAAAAGCTGTCACAGTGGAGAGCCACAGAAATACAAAGCATAACACTACTCCCACATTACTTCCTTTAGTATTTCTTTGATTAGACGTCAGTGGATTCTCGCGCTGCTTATATAAAGTCATCTCATACTGGCCTATTTGAAATGATTACACCAGTTCTGTTCCAGTAAACGCTTGAAGTTTTAAGTGATAAACCTCAGGCTGAGAACCCAATTTTCCCCAGCAAACTCAGAAAGCCACAGGAAGGCAGTCACTCCTGCAGAGCCTGCCTTTTAAATCGTGTTTTATTAAATTTTTGTTGTGCTATTCACCAAAATCTCCACACTGAGGGGTTACAGAAATAATTTTCAGTGTTTCCTCGGGGGTGGGGGGGGAGCTGTATTCCCATTTTTGTCTTATTTTTTGCCACAGCGCAACCAGGAGTGAGTACAAAAGGGGCCGAACGGCTCAGTATCAGTCGTGATTTCCTGAATAGCCCAGTGGGAGCGCGGGAAGTCAGGGTGCTTGCAGCAGATCGGCATTGCCCTGAAACAGCAGCCATGCTGTGAGGGAGATGGCTTTTCTCTGAGACAGTCCGACTGTGAGCCACGGGTCTGCAAATGAAACAGGGGCAGGAGGGATGCAGCCTTTACAGAGTCGAGGCCCCTGTTGCCTGGCGGGGCCTGTCTGCTGCTGTGGCAGAGGGAAAAAAGCTGCAGTGGATAAACAGAAAAAAGAGCTGCAGATAATTCTGCTGAAAATACAGTGACGCTATTTCCTGCTGTTTGTGAATTCATCAGGCCTCCTGCTGTGCCACTAGTGATTTCTAAATATATGCAGCTCATCTGATGTAGATGTGTAAACTCTGCGTAGGGTTATGGATGGCTGTGCAGACAGATTGTTTGCTCTGGGTTCTCGGTGGTCCTGGTGGGTGGGATCTGTCAGCACCATCTTACGCTGTTTTCCACATGAGCCTTATTGAGTTCCCAATTACAATGCTGGTCCTCTTGTCTTGGGCTCACCGCTGTTGTAGAATTGACCTTGCATTTTTGCAAGGGAGCTCTGTTGTGTATTCAAGCCAGCAGGCCTGTTAGGCAGGCAGAGAGTGAGGCGGACGGACTCCTTCTCCCAGGCCCTGCTCCTGCAAGACCCTGCTTAACAGGCATCAGGCTTACACATATAATTCTTGCGAGGGGAGAGCAGGCTTAGCTCTTAGTCCTCATTGCAGCTGACATTGTATCAGGCAGCGAGACAAGGCCAGACTGCTGCAGCCTTATTAGCCATGTCTGGATTGGCTTTCCCTCAGTCTGACAGTAATTTTCAATGATAAAGGTTGCTTTGGAATTTAATGGAATGGGTAGAAACAACCTCCATGCTCTACATGGAGAGCCGTCCCCTGCTGGTGTTTTCCTACAGCCGGGCTGGCTGCCCGAGCGACGGAGGACGGGGCATAGAGGAGGCACTTGCTGTAGGTGGAGCTCTTGTGTTGGATTCTGATGTCGGAGCTTGATTCACCTGCTTGTGTAGGACACCACAGCTGCCTCTGTTGTGTGTGTGTGTGTGTGTGTGTGTGTGTGTGTGTGTGTGTGTGTGTGTGTGTGTGTGTGTGTGTGTGTGTATGTTTGTGTGTGTGTGTGTGTGCACCTCCCTTTCATGTGGTGCTGATGCAAATGCAAAGATAGCATATAACAAGAGATTTACAAGCCTCCTGTATACACACACGCAGGTCCGCTCATGTACATATTTAATACACATTTTCAGTACATGTAGAATGAATTGACAGCTCTCGACGGGTGGCACGACACTGCCAACTGTTCATGTTTACATTAAAGCTGATTAGAAATTGTAATGGGATCGTATGTTTTCAGCTGGCAATAGTTTGTTTATGTCTGTTACTGCCGACAACCGCGCCTGCCCTTCCCTCACCACTCCCTGGCACCTTCATGCCACGAAATGCACGTAAACGTCTGTCCCAGCAATTCCTTCCTGCTCTGCCTGTTTTCCTTCCCCCTCCTCCACCTCCCCCCCTTCGCGCCACCGCAATCTACCGCAGGCCCTCCATCTCTCCGGCCTGTCAGCGTGCTTTTTCATTTGGCTTGTTGCTACAGGGGGCTCGACACTGGCAGATTACAACTCGGCAGCCAGTCATTTTCGATTTATCAGAGCCCCCTCCCTCTGTGCCTCTCCTCTTTCTCTCTCCCCCACCTCAGCCTGCCACACTCACTACACTCACTAGCATCAGTCCAGACACATCACTGAGCACAGCCTCACCCTCCCCCTGTTCCCTCCACCTTCCATATCTTCCTCTTTCGATCAGCGCAGAAAATTTAGCTCACAAGCCCCAAGACAAAAAAACCCAGAAATATTGTGGCAGTGGAAGCATTTAAGTTAGAGAGGCAGCTAGAGCTGTATTATTACTTAGGCCTCTGTCACTGGTGATGACCCGGGAGAGTGGAGAATATCGATCGCGTGTCACTCAAGGCATTCAGCAGATTGCATTGACAAAGCTTGTCGGGGCCCTTAATAGCGAGGTTAGCAGCCTTGGCTGGGACCCAGGAGAAAACTCTAACTGTGCCCAATTTCATGCTGGCTTTTAACCATTCACTGGGTCCAGAGAGTGGATTGATAACAGTAAGGAAGTAATTTTACTCTAATAATAGCCTTCCCGTGGTTAACATTTGTGGCCCTTAGTCCCTGCAAAAGTGCCTTTTCCAAGTGCAGGAGAAAGACGCCCAGCTTTGTGTGGTTGCTTTTTGTGACAGCAAATAGCTTAACAGGAACAAAGCATGGTGGGAAAAAAAGAAGGGAGTAAAAAATATCAAAAGGAGTGTGCAAGTGATTTATAAGTTGAAGGAAGTCCATTACTCGCTAGAGGAAGCCCAGACCAAAACACAAACAGAGCAGGGGCACGACTTGCAAAGAGGGTCATGGAGTAATTCATTTGCGCTGCCAAGATTGTTGATAGCTGCTGAAAACACTACTTGTCAGAGGAGGAAAAAAAAATGACAGGATTTCGATCGCACTGTAATTCTCAACATAAATAAGAACACTAAAGCCCCTGAATAGTCTCTCTTTAAGCCGAGTGATGTGGAACCAGGCTGAAATGTAACAGGTCCCCTGTGTGTTGTAATTTGCCTTCAACACATGAGGGGAAGTTATTTCTACATGCAGCGCAGTCATTGCTGGATGCTTTCAGGTCTTTTGTGTCAGGTGGCTATTGTGTAGGCCTAAATCATAATGCTGGAACACCTTTGATTCCTTTTTATTTCCACAGTCAAGCTGTAACATTGGATAAAGAATTTTTTTTTTTTTTTTATGGTCAGAGTTATGAGAAGTTTAAAGAAAACAGAACGATAATGTTCCAGCTTATGTAAAACCCTCATTCACTGAACTACTACAAGTATGTGCCCTAGTTACTGTGTCTGTACAGAAGCTTTTCAAGTCGCAACAACTTTAGCTTCCAAAGTTCTTCCAACTTTTTAAGTGGATTTGCTGAAATAGTTTTTCAGCTGCAAACTGAAGTGTGTGTGCATATATATATACTTTTTTTTACCCATGTTGCTGGCATAATTTTCAAAATGAGTATATATTTTTTATAAAACAAAATTTCTCATTTTCAACATTTGATATGTTGTCTTTGGTGTATTCTCAAATAAATATGGGTTCACAATATCTGCAAATAATCTCATTGTGTTTTTATTTGCATTTTACACAGCATCCCAACAGTGTTTTGTGTGTGTGTGTGTGTGTGTGTGTGTGTGTGTGTGTGTGTGTGTGTGTGTGTGTGTGTGTGTATGTATATGTGTGTATATATATATATATATATATATATATATATATATATATATATATAAAAGGTTGCTTGGAGATGTCTAAATGTCTTTACCTTAAACATGCATGTCTATAATTTTCTCTCTGATCTCCTCAGGCAGCTCTCTGCTCCATGTTCAGTGTGGTGCACACAATACTACCGAACAGCAGAGTGACCGCTTTTCTCCATTTAAATAGGCTGAGTGACTGATTACAAATCTGATTACGACTCCGAATGTGGCCGCGCTGCAAATATAATGTCTGGCCAACTGGGCTGTTTTGATTGGCAGATGGGGAGGAATTCTTCCAACACTACCACCACCAGCGAGCCTCCTTCAGTAGTAAGCTTGTTCATGTTCCAGCCGGTGTTCTGCAATAATGACTGTGTGCTTCAATGCTGGTGAAGAGCAAACCACATGCTCTTACAGAGGCAGTGGTCTGTAAAGGTAGATTGTAACTGTAAGCAGGGAAGTAAACATTAAGTGATAAATACATTTCCAGCAACAAAAGGCCGACATCCTAACATGTATTTCCCACCTACTTACATAATAAGCTTTTTTCAGTTTTAACCAGAACACACCATAACTTTTCAGTAACAGTAATATCTCCAGTATAGATCAAGGAGAAAATAATCAGTCAAGTAATGCGCTGCCTTAAAATCCCAGTTTACGGTTCTTTTTAAGTTGGAATTTATAAATGCATCTATTAATGCTTGCAAGGGGTCAAAATGTGGCCAGAACAGACCTTGTACCAACATTAGTTTCATTGTGACGAAACCAAGTTTTTCTGTGTTTATGTATTAGCAACACAATGTTATTGAAAAATAAGTAGCGTAATGTGGTGCATCAGGTTTAGAATAGGTTGTTTGGGCAGGTTGTCTCATCCCAGCAAGTTAGGTGACATCATTCCCTCTTTCCCAGTTGTGTTTTTATCTTTCACATTTTCTCGGCACATAAAAACGATACGTCCAGCAGCACATGAACACTGAAACAACCCAGAGATCGCTTTCTGTGAGATCCCTAACCTGTCTGCTGCCTACCAGCCCATAATGGGAACATTCCAGCTGGATTTTTACGAGCAGTGCCATGAAATGAAATCAGGTGCATGGCCTATGTAGTTCCCCTATAATGTTAATGGACAATATTGTGCCAACATCATATCTTTATTATATTTTGCTGCATAGCGGTACAGTATGTTGTTGCATTACGTGAGTTATTTCTTGTCTCTGAAATCCTGATTATTTCAATTACAATCATGTTGTTTGGCTGAGTTTTTGTTGCCCTTGGCTTCTTGCTGTCTCTCATTACCAGTCTGTTAAAGCAGCCGGAGCAGATGTTTGCTAGCAGACTCCTCACCAGCCAGGCAAACCGTAGCAGTGTCTTATTTTATGACTTGATAATGACAGATGTGAATCTCGGGAAGGTGGCTAAATGAGGACATTTACAGCAGGGATTAACGATAACAGCGCCGGCCTCAGGAAGGCACCCTGGGTCAGCCAAATAGGAAATGTATATCATGCCATCAGCTTTCACAGCCCCCTCTAATCCCCGAATAGCAGTGCAGATGGAGCCGAATGCAGGTAAGGTGAGACACAATCATTCTTGTTGGTTTACACCAGCGTGCAGACCGCAGTATGGTGTTTGATAGGCACAGCTGCCTGTTTACCGAATGGCAACATCTGCCTACTCGCCAGTGCTGAGCTTATGACATCCTGACCTTCATTAGATGGAAATCACCGCAGATATGCAAACAAGAGATCTTGTAATTGTGAGCATAGGTATTCACTGATGAGGGGATTTGATACAAGTAAATTATGTAATATTTCCCCCAAAATTAAATAAATAGATTTGAATTAATGCAGCCTTTAAATGTTAATGTATGTACATTAATGCAGCCTGTGTTTTATTTGCTGTAATTGGCACTAATTCATACTTCTGTGCTGCTATAGAGTTGATGAATTTAAATGGACGTAAATTACATGTTTATTGAGTCACTTGAGAGGATGATGAGTGGAATGTCTTTTAATTCATCTCATATAGCGTATATGTTTTCTGTCTTATTTGCTGAATAACTTCCCAGCCAGTAGTTCTTCCACGTCTCAGGCTTTAGCATAATGACACAACTATGGCCTATATAGGTTCTCTCTCTTAGTCACAACCGGAGTACAGTGCTCTGCCATTTTATAAATGTTTGTATCTTCTCCTTCCTTGTAAAAAGCTCTGGTTCTGCTCTTTTGTAGCAACGTGTGTCACGGTGAGCACTCTGCTGCTATTCCTGTAACATAAAATAGCCCTCTTTCCCTAAACTAGAAGCATTTGTCTATCATATTACCACACATGAGCCTCACACAAGGCTTGACCCAGTGTTAAGTGTCTGCGCTAAATTTCATTGCCTCCATCTACTGGAAGGCCTGCCAATATACTGGCAGTGAATTCCTGGAGGAAAATAAATGGCAATAAAAAAGAGAAATGATAGCCCCTGCAAGCTGATAGGAGAGGGCTTTTTCTCTCCTATCTTTTTTCCATACCCCTTTTTATTGAGGCTGCCCAGCTCAGGGAGATGTGATTTGGCACACTGGCAGTGACTTTAGTTGGATGGGTGTTTGAAAGCCAATATTGAAGTAACGACACCGTGGCACATATTGAAGAGCTGGGGAATCATGTAATTAATTGCATGCAAATTTCTTTGATGAGTAGTCATGTGTTGATGAGCACTCAACTGGGCAGCTAGAAGTCTGGTACTTTTCAGTTTTCCAATGCATTCTGAGAAGGCATCAAGTAACATCATTCTCTCTGTCTGCTTTCTGTCTGCTGTACATGGGGAATGTTAGAGCTCAGGGAATTGGAGGTGTGTAAAGTGGGCAGGAATGTTATTTTACTGCCATGCTGGGCTACTATAACAAGATGTTCAGATATGATCTGAGAGAGTAGAGGTCTCCCACTGCTCTTATATTCTCCCTCCACCCCATCACCACCACCACACACTTTTTCTCCACCTGCTCAGTTCATTATTAAATCTGGGAATTGTCCCCATAACTCAATCCACCAGACTACAGCATTATATGACCATTTGTGAGAAGGGTGATTGCGACGCAGGGCAGAGGATGGATGTTAAAAGCATATTGATTTGTCTGTAATGTCGTCATAGATCAGAGATTTATGGCAATATATAAATGCAGCCGCAAGCTCTAGTAGCCTCCAGCCTGTGGTGGAGGAAATGGAGTCCTTAGTATGACTGATGAGATCAAGACAGTGCTCTCAACCACGTTTACTCACTCCCCCTCTCGCTGATATGAGCTTCCATTTCCCACTCCTCCTCCCGGGATGTTCTCACCCTGCGGCTGCTGTGACGAGTCCACAGTGGCTCCATATATTTGCTTTGACTTCACATTTCAGCACAGAAGTTAGAAAAAGGCACCTCAGTGGCCAGAGATTGGTTGGAGTAGGTGCATTTTGCGTTACCGATCTGTCCCCTGGTAGAAAAATGATGTCTGACAAGGTCGCCAGAGATCACTGCCACACATTAATGCTCGAGGATTGAAAGGAAATGGAGCTTCTCCATGGTTACACAGCGAGATACTACCATGAACTACCCCACTCGCTGACTACAAGTGACATCTTAACCACAGGCAAACAGTCGGCTTTAGGATAAACATGCCAAGTATTTTTAATACGTCATTTAGGCAAAGTGATGAAAGATCACGTGACATCCATGCTTCAACTACTGAGATAAAAAAAAAAAAATGGTATTAAGGGTTATTATCACACTGTATGCTTGTGACCTCTTTGCCACACACAGAGCGAACAGTAAACAAATCTGGGGCAATGGAAGCCAAGTGCTGATGCTCAGTGACAGGCTGTGAGCGAGGGTGGCAGAAGGGGTTATGGGTGACAAGAAGGCCAGGCGGGGCTCCTGTCTGTGGCAGTTAAAGCAGCTGGGCCTCAGAGCCAAGCACAGGGTCAGAACCAGGCCACGCTGGTGGGCTCACCCACACAGCCACTGTCAGAGAGATGACGTAGGGCCCGATGTCAGCTCTCTATTACCGGCCCTGACAAACCCTCTACCCCTCTTTTTACACAAGTCTCGTCAGTATAAGCCAACTGTGAATTAAATAGGTCCAGCAGTTTCCAACTGCTGTTGTCAACCAGCCCAAGGTTGCATTTACCCGATGGGCTCACTGTGAGGCTGATGTGATGTAAAGGCTAGTACGGACATAATTAGCGATGCTTAATATGGTCTAATATTTGGCAATGGCGTAGCCGAAGGCTATAGGAGAGTGCCTGTATAAAGTCGACAGAAATTCCTTAAGCTGTTCTTTTTAATTGCTCAATTGTGAACCTCCCCAGTACTTTAATAGCCCTCATATACAGACCTCTGAAGGTAGCATAAAGGAGATATTCAAAGTGTAGTCAGTGGAAACTGAGTGGATTTGACAGTGCTGCAGGAAATAGACAATTTATTATCAGCAACCGAGCCGAGATAGTGGATTATCTATAAAACTTTCATGGTTCTCCCTCAGTGGCAAGCAGCCATAAAACTTCCCAAATGAGGGACTTGTTAATTTACTTGTTAAAGCAAATTAAAAATTTATAAGCGCTTTTAGGTAAATGAGATCGTCTTTCATTGCTGCCCTAGTGGGATTCTCTCTGCCAGATCCTGAGAGGACAGGTTAGCTGTTGTGAAAGCCGCAGAAGAACAATAAAAGCCGTTAAATTGTTCCGGGTTTTATTACCGCCGAGCGCCGCAGCTGCTGTTGCACGTAACTAAGGGAAACCAGGAGCTGATGGCTACAGAATCCCACCGAGGCCAGTAGAAAACTGAGCCCAATTCTCTCTGCTGTTTTTTTTTTTTTTTTTGTGGGATGGGGTGGAGGTGGGGGTGGAGTCGCTGGGGTTGTGTATGCCTTTGTTTAAAAAGGCCTTTGAGGTTAGAAATGTTAGCAGGCCTACTTTTGTGCTGATTGCATTGAGTCTGTAGTGCAGCCCTTGAGAATAGGTCAATACACTTGTAAAATTCCACTATAGCAATGGTGAGCACTTTTCAGTAAGTGAGAAAATAATTGATTCCACATGCCTAAGACAATGTTGTAATAGCTGTTGAGCGTACCTTTCAAGGTACCCGTGTTAAATTATATATTTTATTATTTTCACTTTGATCTCTGAATGTACCTCATTGCAATGCTGTGAATTATTTTTCATTCTAACACATTTACCTTCCACTGTGAGACTCAAAATTACTAACAGCGTTACTGAATAGACATTCCACAATACATTTTTTATTAGATATTTTATGTAGTAAAGACATCATCTTCTTTGATAGACATCTCAACATATTCCTGTTTATAAAGCATTCCTGCCATTCAACAGCACCTTTGGTATTTCATGTGGCAGCCATATTAATTCTACTGTGAGGTTATGTGAAGACAGTTATTTCAGTTTGATCTTCAGTATACAAGCTGAAAAGCAAGAAGCAAGGTCCTTCAGCTGTTCATTATGTACGTTAGGACTTACTAAAACTCAAAAGTTTGGTGTAGTGTAAGAGTGAATGTACAGGAGACTCTGAGAAAAACGTATCTTCGGTCAAGGTCAGTGAAGAAATGCCAATCTTCTGCCACATTATTGGAAATCTATACCAAAGCTCTGACAAGGAAGTTATTTACAGCTTATTTGCTTCTGTCTTATCTGTTTAGATAAGGGGAGATATCTTCTCTTGCTACTGGCACATTTAATATATGTATTACATTGTACTGTATAAGTTTTATTTCTATATCACACCATTGCAAGAAAACGGCCTATTTCTGCCTTGTTGTGTTTGCATCCTGGATTTTTCCTCAACTGAAACATATTTAAGTCAACAAAAAGTAATATTATTACTTTTTCAACTAATTTATGAAGAATCTGTCACATTTTTTAATATATTGGATATATCTTTTCCCAGATTTATGCTACCATGCATAACACGGCATGGTTCGAGACTGTTCTCCACCAAAGATACCAGCGCAGGTGTTTTGTGGAAGCAACTTTACATTACAACCCTAGACTTTATATAAAAATGAAAAATGAGGCCGATGCTGAAGTGCCTGAAGCTGCGATACCACCGAGGGCCGCTGGAGGTTTTCTCCAAAAGGCCTCCGGCTACAGAGACTACCATTCAACTAGTCTCATAAAATTCGACCATATATGGTCACTCCAAACCGCTCGGGATTAGCAAAATGGCGCCGACCATATTCCGAACTCGAGGCTTCATAATGGCCGTTCACAAACCAACGGGTGATGGCACTGCTGGTTGCCGCTTTATTACAACCCAGTTACATTTTAAAGTTAAGCAACATCCAGTGGTCATAATCTGGACTATCTGGTGTCCGGGAGACGTGATGCAGTTCAGATGACATCTATATGTATATATATATGTATGTTTTTTTTCTTGTAAGGGGGCATGTTTTGAGTGGATGCATCGTTCGTTCCAACAGTGGACTTCTTTGCAAGAGACAAGTTTTCACTTTCTTTGTTCACCAACATGTCAGGGCAGTTTTGAAAAAAGCAACAACACTCATTTACTTTTGCACAGAAGTCAAAAATTGGGGCTTAATATCTATTTAATCAAGGAAATACTTTCAGAAGGATCACCAGAACACTGATTAGAAGGAGTTAATTTAGCTAATAAGGACTTGTGGGAAAAAAGGTTGACTTTGTATTTTATGAGAGAAGTTGACAATTGGAGTCTTTTGGAGCCAGCTGTATTTTGGAGCCAGCCCTTAGTGGCCCTTAAGGTTGTTGCATTTTAAAGCCTTTCGGCAGTGGCTGCACTGTTCACACCTGGAGAAGACTTCCATTTTGTAAACAGTCTATGATCGAGAATAACAGATTGAATAGGTGCTTGTAGAAGTGAATACGTGTCACTGTTTTGTTTTGTTCTTTTTAAGAATGATGTACAATAAATGTGAATGATTTCTCATACTTGGGGGCTGAACCATGCTGAGATTTTGCTGCTTTTTTCCAGAGCATCACACTGACTGCTGATTGAAAACAGTTGTTGATTCTCTACTTCAGTAAATTCAGACTGGTAAGAGAGACTCAGAAAAAAAAAAGAAAGAAAAAAAAAAAACCTTATCCCCTAACACAGAACAGATTGTAGGAAAACAAGACCTCACTGTGTGGAAATTAATGGCAGATGCACTTACTAGTAGTTTAAATGTTTCATTAGATGCTAATGTCTTGCTGTGTCTTTAATTGTTGTGAAATTGGCCTCTGGAATATTAAAACCATCTGTTTGTTATCTTCCTGCAGGGCCAGTTCTTACCCAGGCTGAGCCGAAACAGTACGGTCATTAAATAAATTCATCCATATGCCTCAACCTGTCTTAATGAATGTCTTTATGTTATTGCTTCTGTGCAGCTCACCAGTCTGGGCAGCTGGACACGCATGTCTCATCTTGCCGCTTTAGATCTCGGCTGAATGCCGTGAAGAGCACTGGTGTTCATTACAGAAGCTTTAAAACTGTAGGCGAGTTTAAAAGCCTATAAAACATATAGAAAATGACTTGCACGTCATAACAAGTGGGAGTGATCAGATCAGCACAGATCAGGTCACAGAGACGGCCCCCAAACCCACACACATGAGCTTCTCATTTAGATTTATCATCAGACAGCAGGTCATTAAATTTCAGCTTTACTTTTTGATGGCACTGACCACCACCATTCTCTTCATTTGCTTAAGACATCTATTAATCACACCGTAAAAAGAAATGAATCCATCATCTGAACCCCAAAAAGGGAAGAACGGATACAAAAAAAGAAGAAAAAAACACAATTCTCTGAAGTAATTTAAGAGAGCTCAGGGGGAAATTAAAGGGAACAAGCTGAGGGATACATCTTCAAATAGCTGTGTAATCGGGTCCCGAGCTATGTAATAGCCCTGAAAGATGAGCCGCTCTTTATTGGAATGTCTTTATTAGACATGTTCTTCAGACATTACACACAGTTCAATTTGTGCAAGATTTTTGATTTCATGGAGTACTTTCCCACTGATAAGCCAGGATACAGATGGCATGATTATATGGTTTCTCCATCGCAAAGTCAGTTTGATACCACATTGATTAATAAAAGACAAATCTCTATATCACTCCCACACTTGCCTGATTAGATCCTTTATAAGCCTATCATATATGAGTTTGGTTTGGGGCTGAGAATATTTGATGGAGGAATCAGCAGCAGCTTTCAGTATTTTATGCCTTTTTTGTGAATGCACATTCATAAATGCATGAGGGCGCTCGCATGCGCTTCCCGATGTTGTCAGCAGGGACACTGGCTGGTTAATAAATATTATAGGTCAACATGTTTTGATGAAGGAGCTGCAGACTGGGGCGTAAACATCATCCCTCGCCCCGTTCTTCAAGGATCAGTTCACAGGCCAGGGTGGATGAGATATTATTCCCCTTTTCTTTCTAAAAATATGTAAAATCCCCCCAGACGAACTGGCATTTACAAGAAAAAGAGAAAATGTGCCCTGGTTTTTGTGGGAATAAAATGTGTTGGAGGTAATTAGTGCTATCAGAGCGCAGGGCATTGCCTTGCATGAGCCTGTGCACAGGCCACTTTGGGGGGTTTTTGTGTTCTCCCCAGCCTTGTCTCAGCACTGTCTGACCACATAGACACATATTCATGGACACGTGCACACACATAATCAGACACGTGCACACACACAGAGTCAAACAGGCCCATCAGGCATTCCCAGTGCTGAGACTCTCTTATCACTTTCAGCACTCTGGCGTATCCACCCGCATTCCACCCATCATGCAATTCTCCCAAGGAATAGGATTCCTTTTTCACCGCTAATGGCTACTGAAAAGGGAACATTTTTATTTTAATTATCTGCTGAACGCAAGGGTTCATTTGGTATTCCCCCACCTTGTGCCCTTTCATCACACTAACTGATGGCTGACACCTGAAAGGAGAATACTGAAGAAGAGGTGAAAAGAAAATCATATATTGCCATTATGTCCATGGTCCTCCTGTGCAGGAGAAAGAGGGGGAAGGAGAGTGCAGAGAGTGCACATCATCTTCTTGTCCAAGTCCCATGTGTGTGCAGCACCTCTCTCTGTTTTTCCTATTGGATAGCAGAGCAGTCGTTTACTGCATTGTCCCATAAAGCCAGCTTTTTATGGGCTCTGAAATGAAACCAGCAGCATTTGTCTGGTCTGGAAGAGACATCAAGCGGAGACTTGGACAGGGAGTACAGACCCCACCTCCTTCTACTGAGCCTTGCACTCCCAAGAGTCTCTTATTGTTCCCGGGATTTTGAAGGGCCTCAGATGCCTGCGGATTGGCACGTCCTGCTCTTTATTCCTGTCATTTTGCTGCATCTCGAACAGAGTGTCTAGAAGATGACACTTGCTGAGCTCCTGCTGCCTCAGCATGTGGTGTCTGCTTGGAAAGGATAGTGGCTCCATTTGAAGGTTCTGGAGGGGTCTTTGTCCCTGTTCTCTATTTCGTGGGCTGAGAGGAGTTTCATACTGCGAGATCAGATGGCGTCTATCATTGGCAAGCGAAGTGATGGCCACTGAATAGGCTTAGAAACATGACAGATTTACAGACACAGCGCAGTAGCTACTGCCAGTTCTCACATATTCATGAACCGTTTTCTGTGGGATGCCGATCCTCGCCAGCGCTATCCATGTAGAGCTCTAAACTGCAGTGTTAACAGTTTTGCTTCATGTTATTAACCCTTGGTCTCTTTGTGTGTGTTTTGTAGCTGAAGCCGGGGCAGAACAACTGTAAAGACAGTGACAGCGAGAGTGTAAGCGGAGCGTCCAAGCCTTCCATCAGGAGCAGCTCCAGAGACAGACTGACAGATGTGAGTACATTAATAGACAAGCTCACTGCTTGACAGCTCAAGCTGTTTTTGTTCCCATTTTTCACGAGTTGAAGTACAAGTCAGACTTCTGTTATGCACACAAAAGGTTTCCAAATTTTGTTCGCAAATTTCTTCAAATCCATGTTGATTAGGACTTCACCTCACCATTGCCAAGATATTGCATCTCATCGGACAGGTGTGGCACATCAGGATGCTGATAAAAGAGCATCATTATTGGAGTGCTGGTCACAATAAAAGACTAAAACGTGCAATTTTATCATGCCACACATTTTGCAAGTTTTGAGAGAGCATTCAAATGTCATGCTGACTGCAGTAATGTCCACCAGATCTGATCCCTGATAATTGTTGAATGTTCATTTCACTGCCACAAGCTCACCAGCAAGATTGACTAAGACCAGCCACCCAGACAGCTGATGCAACAGTGGGTTTACACAAACTTCAGGCCCCCAACTGTCAGAAACCGTCTCAGGAAAGGTCATCTGATTGCTCGTTGTCCTCAGCGGGGTCTTGAACTGACTGATTTTGTCGTTGTAACCAACTTGAGTGAGGTGGGGGGCAACAATTATGTTGTTGCGGGTGAGAAATTTGCATGTTTTCAATGCACTGGAAATGGGTGTATTTTCATGTCGGAGGACATAAGTGCCGTCATGCCACAGTTAAGGTCATCTAAACTGAATGTTTTCTTTTTGACACCTCAGAACATCACAGGAGAACTCTGTGTTGACAGTCTGGCCTTGGGGGTCGAGTTCATCGTACACAACCACAACCCCCTGAGTTTGACACAAAATACAGTGTCCTCTCTCTGCTCATGGCCACGGAGAAATCGCAGACCACTGCTCACAAAAACGTGTGTGACTCAGGTGCTGGTGTTGCTCGAGCGACAAAACATGGAATATGTAGTCACAAAGGTTTTAGCTTCCTCCTGCATGGATTTGAACAAATTCGAAAACAAAATTTAGCAGAAATAAACGTTTTTCAGTGCAGAGAATAAGTCTGAGAGGTTTTACTTCAACTGACATGCAAACAAAACTGTTGCGTTTACATTTTTACGTGTATTTTATGTAAAGGAAATAACAATTTACTATTTTAGAAGCAAATTAATCTCTAATCCTAGTCATTAGTTGCCTTGTGCCACAACCTTTGCAAAAACATGTGCTTAATGTTTTTATGAAATATTTAAAAGCCTTTCCCACAAGTGTTCTTTACTGTAATGCTATAGTCATCAATCAGTGCATGTTCTTTCAACAACAAATTATTCTAGTTTCACAATTCAAGAGTCGTAATGTGCGTGTTGACTGGCACTCGGTGTGTCACAGAGGCAAAAGGTGAGTTATTAATGTGATATAATCATTTTTTTCAGGATTTATTTGGTCTTCAACTATTAGAATTCTGTCTCAGCAGAGCACTTTGTGGTTAATCTTAAGCATCCTAAGTGCACTCTTGAAATACTTGAGGTGAAGAGCACTATTTGCATCCTGCAGAGACATGCATACACACTCTCGATCTGTCCCAGAGGTTCTTTATGACTGATACAAAAAAAGACACCTCAGTCCACATTCGTTGTGGAGGAGCTGAAGTCATGTTTTAACAGACAAAAGAAAGATCGGTTATGTGTCCCTTCATCCTGTGACATATTCCAAGATGTAAAGTGAGCAGGCTCGAGGGACCTCGCTGCCAGACACTCACCCCTGCTCTTCGATTTGTGCGGAGAATCTACAGCGAAGCGATCAGATATCTGGCCATAATTAAAGCTGTCAGTTGGGAGGCGAGCTAGTCTTTGAGAAAGACATGGCCAAACAACTGAAGCAAAACTGATTCTGCATGTAGCTTTACAATGCTTGACTGGGCATGAAATGAAATAAGTAATTTGATGTTGACAACAGAAATTGAAATGATACTTGCTGATTTCTGTCAGACTGCACTGTGATGACTATGCAGCAGTATACCAAGACAGATATTGCTTTAACAATGGAGTCTTGAAAACAACCAACGTAAAGATGACTGATGTGTCTGATTCTGTCATATACTGTAGATTCAATTTATTATCTGTTGTTTTGACATTCACCAAATACTACAACTGCACCATAGGTATCGAACAACAACTGAGTATAAAATCCAGTCTACATATATAAAGTGGTTCATGCTTAATGCATAAGTGCCTGGATCTAAAATGTATTTCATTGTCATATTGAGCAGAAGGTGGAGAACTATCCCTACGTTCTCCTGTTTTTGGTATTTACAAGTCTTTGGGTATAATGTATGTTATTGTTCCATATTAGAATTCTTTACTATTATCAATAATTGAGTTGGTTCTTTGATGCCGCTGATCAGATGTTTTTTTTTTTTTTAAAAGGAGTGCATTTAGTTTTTCATTTGGATCGAATTTGATATTATTTTTTTACTGTGAAAGGATCAGCAGGAAATACCACCTGTGACTATTGTATTTGTTGGAGACAACTCCACTCCATGTCGTTTTTAAATCACTATTTCAATTTACCTCATCTTTTCCCTGAATTTGCAAGAGTATAATGTGCCAACCACTTTCCTCCATTTAGATTGCGTCACTGTGACGGTGCACACTAGGAGTTGTTACACACTCATGAAACACGTGTCTGCAGTTACATCACATCACAGCTTTCCCTTATTACTCAGTCACTTCTATGGGCCTTCAAAGGTCTGTATCACTGTAGCCTCACATGAATGACATAAGCCCCTGAAGGAAATAGAATTTATAGCACCAGCTGATGTGTTTATTTTGAGTAATTTTACTGGAACACTGCGTCAAATTTGAAATTATGTCCCAAGTTCCTTTTGAAAATGTCAGGTTTCCTCAAGCAGAAACCGTCTACTTCCCCCACTCCCAACTGGTTCCCAGAAAGCATCTATCACCCTCTCTCTATAATCACTTCCACCTGAGCTGGCATTTCAACCACTCAGTACACTCAGGAGGATAGAAGGAGTAGCCGCCCTGCTTCCCCCTGCTTCATCTGGTCAAGACACCCCACAGGAGACTGAGGCCGTCTTCAGAAGAGCTGCTGAAAGCGGGCCAGCATGACGGCAGACTTTTAGACCCCCGTGTCACTTTAGGTGGTCACACTGTGTGAGGCCCCACAGGATTCTCAACAAGTCCCCTCCAGTCATGCCGTAAAAACCCACTTCACACATCGCAAGAGGTGCAAGCTGGCGCTTTTGTAGAGGCACTGTTCCCCAGACTGAAAGAGGGAATAACGGAGAATGCAAAAAGTATAAAACGGTTTTGCTTCGCATTGAGATTCTTTAAGTTTTGTTTATTTTATGAATATATCATATTTGATATGATATGACATGATATTTCAGAAAGTATGGAGTGTCTTGTGAACCCTCATGTATTTGTTCTGAAATTTTAAAGCTATGTTGCACAGTGCAACTGGACTGCTCATGTGGTTCAACTGCACAGAGATGCTCCTTTACAGCGCCAAAACAAAGATAAGCTTCGAAGTCACTCATTAGTAGCTGGGAGCAAGGTGAGACAGGAGCTAGCCTTGACCCAAACTGTTCATTAGACCAATAGTCCGCTAATGGTATTAGCTGTAGTACTCCCTTCCCCTCATGGACGGACTATGCTCCGATGAAGCAGATGAACCGAGTTTGCCGACCTGGCACTGGCTGGCAGTGAGATGGAGGCCAGAGGAGGTCAGGCCTGGCAGCCTCCCCTCTCCCGCTCTCCTTCCCTCCTCACTCCATCCTGCCAGCTCATTAAGGCCTACAAATGGCACATCAGCTCGGCTGTGTTTGCCTCAACCCCAAACCCCAGCTAAATTGGCAGGCTTAGCCGCATTTGCTCTGAAGCTCAGGGTTCCCTTTTGGGTTCGTTTGAAGCCGACATGGCAGCCACCCACCCCCACCCCCCACCCCCCGCATCCCCCACCACACCCCACCCCTTCAGTCTGGGTGGCAGGCATTCAGGCAGGCGGCAGTCCTGAGCAGAGGGAGTCTGCTGGATCAGGGAGGGCAGGGAGCTCAGGATGAATCACTCCCGTTTAGTCTCTGCGGCAAGGGGTGAAATGCCATCATTACCCGGCTGCCTATCAAATAAATTGGCAATTACGGGCCTGGGATTGCGAGTAAACAGCATGTTACTCTTTTTTTTCCACCCAGGGCTCTTGATGAGAGGCGGGTGCAATAGAGAGACGCTTCGCAGTACTGGGTCAGAGCCTGCCAGTCAGTGTTAGCCAGCCTGATGAGAGGCACAAGAAGCAGACTATAATGAAGGCACCCCTATATATCAGTGGCCATTTTTATTTTCAGCCAAAGCTTCCTGTTATATTCTGCTGTACCTGCTCTCCTGAGTAAATTCTGTCTGTCAAATTAAAACCAAAGCACAGATAGCGAATTCTTTCAAACTACCTCTGTATAGCACAGTATATGGTGTAGAATACAGTGCTGTATCATAATAATGATTTGCATGTAGGCCTGGTTAAATGGGTTTTAACACTAGTATTGATGCTAGCACTGTATTTGTGTTAGCCCAGACGATTTTACTTGCCGGTGTTTCTGACTGAAATGAAAATGTGAAAATTGTGGGTTCCTGAAATCCATACTGATGTCCTGGCTCCTCTTAGAAAGACAATTTTCTTGCAGTGAGGTCTTTGAAAGTTGTTTTGTAATGAAACATCTGGAAGTGATATTGTAAAAAGTCAAGCACACAGTCTTCCTGTGCTTTTGAAGCGGTTTCAGACCAAACATAGCTGAAGTCTCTCTTACGGCTAGTAAAACTGAACTCAGTTATTACTGGCTTTCCGATGAAAACACGACGGCCTGCTCAGAATCCTCTGTGCATGTGGTGAAGCCATTTCAAACGCTCAAGTTACAGCTTTTGGAACCTGATTAATGTCGTAAAGTAAACTTTTTTTTTTGTAAAGATCATTATTATGATTCAATTTGCTGGAGCGTACCATGACTGCACATAATGCTTTGTCCTTGACCTTGGACGACAGTCTTTTGCATTAGCGTCTGAGCTGAATCTCTCTGTCCGAGGGAACTCCTCCTGTATTGTAACCAGAGCTGGTCTGCATTACACTATGTCCATCCCACCTCCTCAGTACATTCTCCAATTATTTCCTGACACTCTGATGTAAATGAGGTCACAGTCCCCCTACATGTCCAGATACGCAGGCCAATTTGCTCCGACACATAACTTGTAATTGCTTGCATCAATTATCTGTCTCATTCTCTCTGTGCCTCTCAATAATTTGAAATGTTTCTTATTAGAGACAAGCATTTAGATATGGAAGTAGGAATGTTGTACCTATAATTAGCTCATTATCATGGGATCGTACTCTCTGTTGAGGCTGCAGTGTGTGTTTAGTGATGCTGCGAATGAGCAGCCGATGCAGTGCTGAGGTTTCTGACTGTTTAATGGCTTTTCAGCAGTCACCTGCAGATTGCAAGAGTAAAGACAATATAAATGTAGGCGTATTATTTTATGTTCTGTCTTGTTTCCAGATGTACACAACAGTGACAGAATGGTACCAGGTGTCTATTGGGTACTCCTATAAAAATACACGTAAAAAACAACAACAACACACTGGACAAAGGACGTTGGCACATCTAACATTCACAATCACACATGCACTCCATGTGCATGGACAAAAAAAAAAAAGTTTGCAGATTATTTTAGTTTGTGGTTAGAGTGTAATAGACGTATAATGGTGAAAGCCATTTTTCCAGCTTTTTATTTAATATTTTAAATTAAAATCTCACTATGATCATAACTGTCATCAAATCAAATAAAACGTCTTTTAAAGCTAAAGATTTCCACACGGTTCTCTTTTCATGCCACCTGAGTCTCCTATAAATTCATAAGGAACACCTGGAACAGATTGTAGAACTTTTTTTGTTTTCTCTAGCTTCCTAAACTGTCTCTCAGGTCCTGTGAGCTAGACAAGAGTTTGTGTTCACAATAAGAGCTGTCCATCCTTTCTTTCTTATTGATTATGCCAGGTTCATTGACTGCACAGCCAGCTTGCCAGAGGACCCAGACATAAGATCTCTTGACTTGCCTACATCTACATCAGCTTGATGAATAGGCTGTCTCCCAGGAAGTGGCCAGACATGCTTATTACCACCTCTGGCACTCCAAATCCAGCTCCCTTTTCTCTCCTCTGCCTCTTCTTTATTGTTCTTTCCCATTTTCTCTCTCACTGCCTGCAGTCGAGTTGTCAGGAACAGAGTATGACACTTTGTGACACGGCAGTCGGGCAAAATTATGCTGCGCCTCCATCGCCCTGCCAGTACCCAGCAGCCGAATGTCCGTCAGGGACCTATGAGAGGTCCCGCTGGATGGCTTGTCTCTACAAGTGCTGGGGGCACGCCAGCCTCTCTGCCTACATTCACAAGAGTTTAACTCAGACTCCCTTGCGTCTGCTCCCCAGAAATTTAATTAGAATGTGAGAACCACAGTGTGATTGCGGGTATTGACCCCAGAGCAGCCCTTAGGTTGAGAATACATGGCACAATTTCATCTCTGATAATTCTTTACCACACCTAGAGACCTTGGACAAAAAACAAAACAGGAAGAATTAGAGGCACACTGTGACCTTTACTGTTATGTTACTATATACACAGCAGAATAAAAGTCTGTAATTGTTGAAACTGATACAGAGGGATGCTGGTGTGGTAAAAACTGTTGGCTGATCCTGACTGAAGCAGTCCTTCACTGCTGTGGATGATAAATCTATTCTCATGGAAGATTAATGGACTGAAGAAGTGGTGTTGAATGTCATTGTTGAAGGTTGAAAGTATTGAGCGCCTGAATCCTATCCATATGTTTTCAGGAATGACATAAATAGGCTCAGCCGGAATCCATTTTGACTTATCAAGCTTAAACCAGTGCCAGAGCCATGCGATACTTGCCAAGTATTCAGGCTCTGAGCTTCCAATAACAAATCCTATTGCACATAATTTCCACTGAAATTGGCTATGGCTACGCGCTGCCACCCTGTTTTTGCTTTTGCGGTGAGTCCCACTGCTCTTGGCAACATATTACTTCCGCATTCCCTGTAACTCGACCCTGTAGCCCCAATTTTTTTATGTCATACCAAGCTCTGGTGAGGGAGTCGCTCCTCTCTTTGTTCCAGCCTTTTCAGCATGGAGGCTGTTCCGGTGGGGTAAGTTGAATAAGTGGAGCCCGGAGGAATCTCTACAAAGGTCTCACTCTGATTGGATGCATGCAGAGCCCAAGGAGAGAGCGCTGGTTGCCATAGCAATGTGGGAACTGGCTGCATGAAGGAGAAAGGGGAAGTGGTGCTTTCTTTTGTGATGGGAGGTCTTTATCGACTGACATTCCTGTGTATGAATACACACTGGCCAACACGTATGTAAACACAAATACGCAGAGGCACACAAACAGTACTACAGGCACCTTTTTACCCCCCAAGGAGACGCTGAGCAAGAGTGCATTCTTAAATCACAACGGCCTGGTAGCCTGGTAGGGGTGCGCTTGCGCCGAAGCTGGGGACCAGAGAAAACACAATCAGACACACTGGGAGTCCAGAACCATCCCTCGCTCATAAATATGATGACTGGCCATTCGTTGCTACATATCGCTTACCTCCCCTGAGCCAACAAATCCGCCTTACCCACTCCTCTGACTCACAACAGCCCCGGTAAACAAAGAAAAAATGGAGACCTCCGTATGTTTCTCGATGCCTAATCTTGTGTTGGTTTCATCTTTGTATGACTTGAAGCAAAAAGTTTAATTCTTTAACCCAGAATATAGAGGCCACATGATTGTCTACGGGATGATGCAAACCTCCCTTATGGATGGTCTGTTTGTGTTCAAGAGTGTGTTTTATATACCTGTATATGAATCCCTTGTGTGTGTATGTTTGTATCACAGTTTAGCTGCAGGGTCTTGGAGATGTGTGGGAGGGTTGATTTTGTGTGTGTGTGTGTGTGTTGTGTCGAGTTTTGTTGAGTTTGAGGGGCACAAGCGGATGCTGTATGGGGATTACACAGGATGGCCTGCTGGTTCATGAACCGAGTGCAATCTGCCATATCTCTAGGCTGAATCAAATGGCATCGTAAGGTAACCAACCGCCCCTGCTGCTCTCCACAAACAACATAAACAGCATCCATTTTTGTAATGCAGCAAGGGATGGCTGATATGGTAGGAAAATTAAAACACGGATTCTCTTTAATTTTTTCCTCCAGACAGTTTCAAATGTATTTTCTCTACATGTTGACTCTACATAGTCAACACCTTCTCCAGTAACTGCACCTATACTGTGTGTGCGAGAACAGCAAAAGAAAAGCACCTCTAGCTATGCTATTATTCTTTAACATATGTATCCTTGTAAAGAAAAACAACAGGAGCAGCTGTGCAACAATCACAAATGACATATGAATGGGGCAATGCTACCTCTGCAAAATATTGGATGCTCATTGGTTCATCGTTGGATCAACTGTTTTCAGTATTTTAGTAAATCTTGTTTCTGTTTGAATTGGTACCATGTCTGTGAGACAAGTAGCAGCTGAACCGCAGCTTGTAAGGACAACGTCTTGGTTGTACAGCATAGCTCATACAACTGAACTGAAACAAACATTGCAAATGGGTTACATAGTCAAAAGCATGTAATGGTCAAAGTACAAACACTTGACTCAGGAAATACTTTGTTAAATATAAGCACTGCAGTGTAATTGTTAGCTTTACTTTAACACCTTTGGAAGTTTACATATAAAAATAAGTATTTTGATTAAATCATGAATCCTTTTAATTCCACAATGAGTTCCCTGATTTTCAAACCTTGAACTCCGGCACCAGATTCATCCCACCTTGCTTTTAATGATTGAGGCAAATACAGGTTGGTAAAACAGTTTTCTGTACTTTGCTTTAAAAGTTTTAAAACGTCTTGTATATGCAGTCTAGAATGTGATTTTTAAAAACCATCTTGTGTGTTTAAAGTCTTGAAGAACTTTCACTTTTGTTGTGGACATGAGGAAAAATGGAGAGCAAAAGAAAAAAACACTGGAAATTAGGACATAAGTGCGGACAAAAGCGAATTGTGTTACTAAGTGTTGCACAGACAACAGAAGAATGATGATGTTGAATCTGAGAACATTTTGCCAATATGTTTTGCATGTGCCCGTGTTTTCCTTTTCGACAGGCTATACTTTACAATACTGTGTGCATCAGAGCCATTCTTTCCCCCTCGTGCTAGTGAAGGGCATGTTCTCTTATTTAAGGCCTATGCAACTGTCTGGATTACTGTCAGGCATTGGATGTCACACCATTTCTATTTTGGAAGCCAGTGCAATTTCTCTTAAACCACAAAACAACAGTGCCAACAATGAATAAATAAATGGATGCTGTACATAGATGGACAGACAGACACATAGATATACCAAGAAAGGCAGAGAGATTGTGCCGCTGGAATTACAGTTGGAGAAGATTATTCCAGAGACATTATTTCCCTCAAGTCGTGGGCTTAAGTCAAATTTGGAAGAGAAATGAAATTGCCAGCAGTGAAAAACCAGACTAGGTAGGAGTTCCTGAGTAGAGAAATAACATTTTCATTTGTTTCTGCCCCAGTGGGAGACGAGCAGCCTTTCAGTAAATAGAGACAGCTATGAGAAATGATTTTTTTTTGGTCGGTGAGATATTGTTTTAACGTGCACTTATCCATCTGCAATCTAGATGTCAGGCCCCAGGAATCCACAGGATGGCCATTCTACTGTTGTCTTTATGACACGCAAGTGTTGGCCTCATCTCGCCTCCAATTGTCTCTGTTAGTGTCCCATTTCCACCAGAGATTCAGTCTTATATGTGGTGATTTTTTTTGTTTTTTTTTTAAACTCCTTTTGTTAAGAGCAGCCAGCTGATGCTTCTCTTTGGAATCCAGGCTTTTTATATTGAGCTTTGCTGTGACTTGAAATGAAAAATTCAATCCTGGCTTCAGAGATTTTCATCTCCCTGTGCCCAACCTAGCGGTTTTGAATAGAGACACACTGTACAGTATTGTTATTTGTTCCACAGCAATAATAATAAATCAAGTATGGAGCATTTTAGCAGAGATTGGCAAAAGGTATCTGTTTTTGTAGTAATTCTTGTTTTACCTGTTTTGTGTTCCTCTTTGTTTATGTCTTGTGTTTGAATGTTTTGGAGTCCAGTTTGTTTGAGGTAACAACGTATCACAATCCACTCTTCCTTTGTGTGTTTTTCTTTACTTGTCACATGCATCGTACACCTTGTACTTATTTCGACCAACATTGGATATCTTTGTTTTTTCATAACTAGCATTATCGGGCTTTGTACATTTCAGACAACAGTGTAGCTGCACTTAAATGTCAATGTTAAATGGTTAAATGTCCATGCTGTATCATCCCGGTGTTATCCTGTTTCAAAGAGATGACCAGGGGATTATTAGGGGATTACTGACACTTGCATAAATGGCAGCTGTCAACCGTTGTTCGATGTCTGACCAATGGATGTGTTTCTATATACGTTGACTCCCTGTCAATGTTATTTATACAGTGTTTTATAATTCCTGATTAATTTTCAGGAGCTGAGCTTTGATCCAGAGCTGTCAGCAGTGATGTACTCCCAGGTGATTACGTCTACTTCCTGTCATCCACTATCAGCTAACACATAAAGCACTTGTCACATGGCCCATTCTGATTATGGTTGATATTGACACTAGAATTGAATAAATGTACGCAATAAGAAGATTAGTGTTTCCCAAGAGGCGCACGTCCCCCTGCTGCATTCATTCCTGATGAGGCACGTTGATCCTTTTGAGAGACTCGTTTTTCATACAGGCAAATCCCATCTCTGACTACATAATGTGTAAATAGAAAAGACAGATGAAAATTAATCTGCTGGCCATCTTAAATGGAACAGCAGTGGTTTCACAGTGAAGCAGGGGTGAAATTGCACTTCAGCTGTTTGTTAAAAACGTTTTTGCATAATCGCAAATTCGCTTCACTCTGCATTGCATGTACATATCAGTTGATCCCGCCATGACATATTGCAGATCCATGCCCTCGAGAGCAGGATTTCTGCTCCAGTAAAGTGACATGTCACGTAAGAAATCTCTCTCCACCTTCTCTTCCACATCACCTGCCATGATTACCCCCCTTGAGAAAATTGGCAAAATAATTTTGAAGCCAGGACTGGTGGCCTGATTTTATAATGTATGAAAGTATTAGTGAGTTTACACTGCATATAAGATTCATTTTTTTTTTTAATCATTTTTATTTATTTATTTAGTTTGTTATTCATTTAAATTATGATTTGTTTTTGTGCACTGTAACATTACATTTTCAAAGTAAAGCTCTGCACAGTGTGACTGTGTGAAACAACGTGTAAGCATTTTCCCTTTGTCCTCAAACTCACGCTTATCTGACAGTGCAGCTGATTGTAGTGTACGTGTGTAAAATCTCTGGTAAACTAATTAGAAGATTTGGGTCTGACTTGTTCAAAAGGAGTCACATCAGCTGTGTTTGGGTCACACTGAGGTCAGAGGGCAGTGCTGGCGCACATAGTACAGGGGATTGGATGGGATTAACCTTGGCCTGCCCCTCTGGCCTCGGGCCCAGGCGGCCCAGGAAGAGTGGAATTAGCCAAGCCAGGCTGGGCCATCTGATTTCAAGCCCTCATCCAATTACTGCCTTATCTCCTGGCCAAATGAGATCAATGCATGGAGGGCAGGGAGACCTGGCAGTCTGGCGAAGGTGCGACAATCAGCAGTAGGGAGCATGGCACTTAACTCCCTTGTGTCCCTGAAAGACCCAGAGCATGTGTTCGGAGCACCACTCACTGCCATTAGCTCCCGGAGCCTGCTGGAGCCTGACCTGCACTTTGCATGAGGCCAGCCCTGTGTAGTGCATTTAGGCATCTCAGCTTTTTTGTGTTCAAGTGCTGCACTTAGGAAGGTGAATAATGTGCATAATTACAGTTTTGCCTCTTATCCTTGGTGAATCTACTCGGCAGATTACACTGGCTAAAAGGTAGAGGAGGAAAAAAAAAACCTGCGTAATTGCTTTTTATATGTATTGCCTATGAAAGGCACTTTTAAGCATTTTCCAGTGGTTAAGAACGACTCTGCACAGCTAATAAAGTTCACTGTTAATTCTCCTGTCAATTAGCGGGAAAAACAAATGTTTGACGTTTGGAGGTGTAATTATGAAAATAATTAACCTCTGTGTGTCATAAAAGCAGAATATTTTCCCTTTCTGCCTGCTCTTCTTGATATGGAATCGTATTTGTCTGAAAGAGATTCTGGTGTTAAAAGGAATCATTTAAATAGAATATTTTTTCTTTTTGTAAAATCATGTTTTATCCTGTTCTTATTCATGTCCCTCACTTTAATAACTCCCCTTTGCACCGAGCAACTTTAATAAAATATGTAGACTAGGATATTTCTAGACTTAAAAACCCCCAAAAATAATTACAAAATTCTAACTTACTCTTTTCACACTAGTGACTAATGAATTGATGACATACAGCTGCCATGTACCAAAACTTTACAAAGAGAGGCAGTTCTACATGGAAAGGATGAATTCATTTTAAAACAGGTCATCAAAGTGGACGTTTTGGCTGAATCTTTATATGATCTAAAGCTCTTCATATTTATTCCTGATACTTCTGCCATACTAGTGATTGTATTGCACCACTGGCGTGTCCCATAGCCATCTGGAGGACCGTTCTGTGCCCACAATATGGCTGGAGAGGGAGCCATTCTGGTGAATTTATGTTTGACTATTTCTTCTCATGCTTGTGTTCTGGGCAAGAGTATCCATTGGAGAGCAATAGGTTGCTCTGAAAGAGCGGCTGTCCTCAGCTGTGACCCTGCAATTTTACATCCACGACTAACCCACAATCGTCCTCCTCCCACCTGTCCCTGGCTGCTCTTCCTCTCCTCAGCCCAGTTAGATTAGAGTCCTCTTAAATTCACCGCAGCAGGCCGGTCGCACAGGGAAAGCCGGCATCACAGGGGCCCTCTGACAATCAGCACCCGGCTAGAAGGCACTAATGAGCACTGGGAGGGGAGGAGAGGGTTTTGGCGGCCTGCATGAAGACAGCGTCAGTGGTGGGTATTGGAGGGGGTTGTTAGGAAGGGAGTCTGTGGGCTGGCATGTTGCTGGGATGGGTCCGGCCCAGCACTGACTAGATTAGCTTCTAGGGGGCAGAGCTGCAGTCAGTTTGGGAAAATATCACAGCCCATTAGTTAGGAGCAATGAAATGGAGTCAACTTCTGGGACTCCATTAGGCACGCTGCGCTTAGGCAGACAGCGTCCCTTGGTGTGATGTTGCTATTCTGGAAGGATTGAGCACAGAGATATAATTGGACTGGGGAAATCAAGTACGTTTCAGTGGTCCTGGTGGGGCTCTCAGACAGAAAATGAGAACACAGGCCTTTGTATTTTCTCTCCTTCTTCTTGTCAGCTATACAGCGTTTTGAAAAACAGGAGTGAAAAGGCAGCCAGTATTGTTGGAATTTTTTTTCTTTTCATTTTTATTTCTCCTCACTGTCATCCATTCTGCAGCTCTGTCTCTCTGTCTGCCCCCTCCCTCTGTTTTTCTTCTTGGCTTTTGCCATCTCCTTTAAATGCATTTTTTTTTATTTTTTTTATTTGTGGCTCCAGCTTTGGCTAACCCTAAGCTAAACAATATGCATTTATTCATCCATGCCTTTCTCTAAGCACTGATGAGACTGAGGATAGTGCTTGATAATAAACATGGCTTAGTCTAACACAGGCTGCTTGTTAAGCCTCGCAAGGCTGTTTTCTGCAGATCAGTGCCAACTAACTCCAACAGTTTGAAATGTACAATTACATCCATGAAAGCAATACCCAAGCGTACTCTACCATATTTGTCCTCCTCTGCTGAAATGCCATCTCTTCAACAACGATATCTGGATAGCTAGCTGACATTTTGGTTCCTTATAGGCAGAACTCAGATGTAGATGGAACGGACAGGCCTCAGTGCTTCCAGTAATTGATGTGCAGTTTTTAGCACCATCGTGGGACATCTTCATCCCCACAATTTCTAGCGGGCATGCCTCACATGGTTTGCCCAAAACGCTTGATATACTCTGTCCTAAATAAAGGACATTTTGCCAGTTCTCAAAGTTAATATACTTCACAGTTGCAGTCCATCATGTTCTTCTCATGCCATCAGTTTAGTGGCGGGTGAGTAATTAGATTGAGTGTCTGATGCTGTACTCGCTGCTGTATCAAGTACACCTATTAAACTGTGAGTCAGTGACATGTTAGCCAATGTACTACTGCTGTAAGGGTAAAGAAACCCAGTGTTGCATTAGTTCACAATGTCACTCCATGATTTAACCTATTTATCAGCTGCTTTCTTACGCCATTATTTCCAGGGATTGGTGAGAGATCAATTAGGATCTATCCATTTAGTGTAATTGGTTTTGTGAGGGATTGACAAATACAATTGGATTTAAAGGTCAGAGGGATATACTCTAAATTCAGTGAAACAAGGGCGACGGCTGGATCTGTTCAGTCCAAATACCCTTGTTTTTCTTTCTAATAGTGTGAAAAGAAAACCTGGCTTTTAGTGTTGAGGAGCTGAAACATGATCATATTCGATTCACTCTGATGCTGCTTGACAAAAGCAGTGCGCTGCATCTCTCTTGCCTTTGCTCTTTGTCCTTTCTATTCGTAGAATTATATGCCCATAGCAGGAGAGTGTTGACATTTGCGCACCTCTTGGGAACACATCACCGTTAATGTTATCAGCACCTTAAAGACAGCCCTTAGCTCCCACACATCCATGGTAGGTGCTTTCAGCCCCCGCCTCAAAAGGGCACACCCCACCTCAACCTTCCAACCCTGACCTGTCTGCCATCCTGAAGAAAGAGCCCCTGACAGCTCCTTTGATGGTGGAAGGAAGGGGGTGGCTTGTAAAGAATAGGTGAAATGGAGGGTAAAAAGGGGGCCAGCCATCTGAAATGTCTGCACTGAGATCTAATCAGGTTGCAGTGGCTGTGGGCCTTTTAAAGTAGCACTGCGACATTACAGGTAGCGGCCTCTCCTGGGTCCAGGCCTCACAGGGCCCCCTCTCCCTCGTAGAGTAACCCCCTGGAACACATCATCCACCTCAGTCCAAGCTCTGGATTTACAACCCCCCCCCCACCCCCTTGCTCCCCCTCCTTTCCTAAAGCCGCCTTGACAGGTTTGTTATCTGTTAACCCGGTTGGCAAGCCCTGAAGAATCGCAGCACTGGCAGTTAGGAAGGGGAATGCTACGGGAGAAGCAGGGCAGGTAAATGTCAAGTGAACCGCCAAAGATGGATATTATAGCTTCTGGTGACCACAGACAGAGAGAGAGAGAGAGAGAGAGAGAGAGAGAGAGAGAGAGAGAGAGAGAGAAGGAGGGAGAGAGAGAGAGAGAGAGAGGGTGGGTGAGAGAGAGAGAGAGAGAGAAGGAGGGAGAGAGAGAGAGAGAGATAGAGGGTGGGTGAGAGAAAGAGGATGATCACATCTCTGTGACTACAAATAAACTGGTAACAAATGATGAGTGAGAGTTATACAAATATTTTTCTCTTTATCTTCATGTTTGGCCATAGTTTCTCCATTACAAGCAGCCAAGTCTGAATTAAAAAATGTAGAAACAAGGATTTATTTCCACTTCAATTATTTTTGGCAAAGTAGTCAGTTACGTAAAGGGTAAGATGGTATAGACGTTCACTTTGCTTTCCTGGCAGTGAATTTAATTTGGAATCCATGAACAAGTGTGTGCACCACTTGTGAGATTTCCTGCTTGCCTCATCAACTTTGAAAATACATGATGTATCCCCTCCCTCTAATATATAACATACCTATATCTGTATGCATAAACATTAATACGAGCATGTGATGTTATGCTGAAGCATTCTTCATCTGCTGCTGTTATTAAAACAAAAATTGTTCGTATGACTCACATCCCCTTCAAATATCTAAACTTGATTTCATAATAAAAGACAGCACTCATTCTCCAAAGCAGATACTCTGAAAAATAGTTTCACTACTGCCAAACTACATTTATAATCAGTTTAACTCCAAACATATGATGCACTGACAGCAGCCTTATTTCATGAGCTTGGACTCAAGGTTCTGTGTGGGTGGCGTGCAGCTGTGAGATACTGAGCATCAGAGATTTTATATATGAAAAATAGCCGTGAAACTGTCAGATACTTTGTTTTCTGTTTTTTTTTTTTTTTATTAAACCCCCAAAAGACTCATGGTTCTTTCGAATTCTGAGCTCACAGTTTACCAACATCCAACATGCCCTCATCTGATTTTTTTTTCCGGGTACTGTCAAAGAGAAGAAATAATGTTTGTGAAAATGCAAAGCAGTTCTAAACAAATGGAGAAACATGCAGGGTGATTGGGTTTCAAGGTTTTTCTATTGCCAGTATAGCCAACTTCAAGTATTTACAGGGATGTTATTAAACCTGTCTAATTGACCATCTAACCTTGTAGAGAAGAATCCTCAGTTGTATTTTAGGAATTAGTTTTCTGTGCAACAGGATCCGATTTTTTCCTTTTGATTAACTGACTCTCTAATAAGGCTTGTCACGGCAGTTTTCACCCTCTGGACTTCCAGCAGTAACTGGTGTTCTGATGCCAGATTACCTGAGGTGATTTAAAGCATCAACCTTTTATATTTGCCGCTTGTCTATTTGTGATAAATTTGTTTGGTTTCAAATGTTCCCACATTAAATCTTTAACCTGTTATTTCTCTGATCCTCCCATGCTTGCAGAGGAGAATAGGATCTAAATTGTGTGATAATTCCTCTGGCCTTAATTGCATCGCTCCAGTGAAAGCCTTGCTGCTCTCCCCAATCCTTTTAGAACTACTTAAACGTTCCGCTTGGGTGTGGATTAGTGAATAATGGGCCCAGCAGCAGGCCAGGTACAAGCTATTGAAGTGTTCCTGAGATAGCCTTGGCGGTCCCTAGGGGTAGAGGGGGAGGGTTCATTGTTGGTGTGACAGTTTGGCTGAGTGGATTACATGCAGTTTAGGGGACTGTATTGGATTGGGGCTGTGCCCAATTATCCTTTGGATTGGATTGCAAGTGAGTAACCTCCTATCCCAATTTCCAGTGCACCAGGTGAAGCCTATAGGATCCTGCTGCTACACATTCCCAGAAACCATTAAGTCACTGAGCCCAAAGATAAAGTAGTCATGTTCACAGCATGATGTGATAGCAAAAACTCTACTACTTGCTTGCAACCATTAGACTTCCACTGCCCACAGCAGAAACCAACATGAATTAATTGAGTGTGAAACTACTTTTCCTAGCATTCAGTATATAAGACATTTTACTTGTAGAATGTTTTGACCACAATATCTTAACAGATCATCACGTCTGAAGGCGAATACACAAAGCACAATATGTTGAATTGTTTCAAAGATAAATCCACCAGTTTTACTCATCCAAATTAGATTACAAGTCACGGGGAGTACTACTTAGCCTGTGAAAAAAGTTGTAGCTGGGAAAACAAACCATGATGATGTCACCTTTTGTGTCAATGTCAATTTTGTGTTGGGCAAGAAACTTCAGGGTTATTCTTTGTTTCTTTGTTTGTTTTGCAACTCTTTTATTGTTTTGTTTTTTTAGATTGATATACAATTGAAGCACAGATATCAAGAAGATGCATGTAAGATCATGCATGTAAGATGTATTGCAAGTTGGTGCGCTTTAAATTCAGTTCAAATAGAGACAAGAGGAAAATGCATGACAAGATGAATTAGAAAAAATAGAAAGTAAATAATGAAGTGAAAGAATGAAGAAGAAAAAGAGAGGAAATGTGATTGTACACACTTGTACTGTTTATAAGTAAGTTTGTACATATTTTTATTTTAACAAAAGCTTTATTAATGAACAAGTTATATACACTGCCATCATGCCTGACAGAAACAAATTCAGAGTATAAACAATAACAGTTTGGTTGCCCGGTGTAACGGGGGAAGCAGGGGATTGAATGGATTGCGTGGGATTAACAAAGTTGATGTGGAACACTGTCACATTAGCAAGCACAGGGGAAAACAAAACAACAACAAAAAAACACGTTACATGGGGTCAGGATGTTATCAAAGTGATGTCATTGTCTGGAAAGGCATTGGTGGAAATGTTTCTATTTACCTAAAGAGCGATGGGCTTTCACAGGTTTACCTCTGATTTAGCAGTTAGACATTTGTCACAGTTGGTGTCCTCCAAAACATCCAAAATGTCTGGTGCTTATTTCTTTTCATTCCACTTTTAACCTTATAAAGTTAGAAATATACTTAATTATCCAAATGAAATTCAAGTCTTTTCTCCCCAGGCTGTCTGTTTTATAGAACTTTGCCAGGAGTTCATCCAGATATCATGCAAAAATAGCTCAAATGCTGTTCATGAAAAAACATACCGCCTCCCCCTCTCCAGAAATCTATGCTTGGATAATGGATGTCTAATTTTTTACAATCACATCATGAGTTATGCAGTAATTCGAGCCACTCAGTGGGTCGCCACTGTGGTGCATAAATGCATTAAAGAATATTTGCCATCCATTCATTATGAGATGGAAAATTCAGCCTGGTTAATCCTTCTCTGCAACAGAGCCTCACAAGGATTTACTCTTCAATGTCTCCCTCTCCAGATTTGGTCTGAAATCTGTGAGATGGCTGCTTGATATTGCAAAGACACGAGAAGAGTTCATAGTAGGTACCTGTGAGACACAAGTTCGATTTGAGAAAGGGGTTTTATGTCCTTTTCTTGCACATCACTCTTATTTTTGGTAATCAAATCTTTATCTGCCTAGAATACACATGGAAATAATATAGGTTTGATTCGCACCCTGTTATCTCAGAAGAAGTTGTCTTTGTTGAGTGTGAACTGTGTAACCAAGCAACAACCTACAGGGACGCCACCCATTGGATCGTCAGCTGCTGTTTTGCCTTGAGTCTCGCATTTCAGTCGTTTCCTTCTTGGTGTTTTGGAGCCACAAGTGACCATAGCTGGACTAACTGTGGTGGAGCGAGAGGTGGATGTAAATCCAGCCAGACACGCCCCAAACATACTGCTTTTTGGAGCCCACACTCTAATTAATGAATGAATTATTTTCAGATGGACTGCCACAGCACCAATCAGAATAACTGAATTTACTGATTGACACCATGTTGACATTTGGGAAAAAGTTGTTGACTTTGTGCCCCATGAGCTATAGACTTTTAGCAGCCAGCCCCTAGTGACCCTCGGTGGTTTTAGACTTTAAGGCACTTTCATATTGGCCTCACTTTTCAGACCTAGAAGTTATGTCCTTTCATACACCCATTGTGTGCAACGTAAGATTTTGCTACTCGTGTCATTTCAGCCCCTTAGTGTCCAGGTCCCTCTTCTAGCCACTGCCTGACAATGATTCTCCTATGCAGAGCTGTCAGAGCCTGCTGTCACATTTCCCCCTTTCTCTTCTTTACTTTTTCCTGGAGACTTGCAAGTGGATAACAATGAGTCCCCTGGCTGGGCTCATCTGATTCCATCAGGAAGAGGAGAAAAGTACCACAGTGCCTTGGGAATATTGTGCCTGAAAATGGTAATTTGCCAGCTTGAGCAAATCCTGGGAGAGCATGGAAGATGAAGAGTAGACAGATTTCACTTGCTTTATTTATTAAATTTGATAACCGGTACAGGCCTCCAGAGAGGCGGAAACATTCTGCTGCATGTCGTTTAGAAGGAGGCAGAAAATATGGTGGAGATCCATCAAAGACCTCCCAATCGTTCAGTCAGTGTGATGTTTGGCATTCCTGGGTCCGCAGGCATCTACAATTATTTTATGTCACTCTAACACCTCTCTCGCTGAGTGAAAACACTTTATTTAAAAGGCTTAACATTTGGTCTCTTCATATACTTTTTGGTACTGTTATATTTTTATTTGTGAATAGCTCTATCATTCAGATATTTCATTGCAGGATTGGAGTTGAATCCAGTTCAAGCATATTTGTTTTCCAAGTAGATGAAATGAGTTGACAATTTTAATTACTTTTTTTTTTACAGACTGAAAGTATCGTTCCATACTTGTTGTCGTTAGGAGACAGTAGATGACTACTGAGCCCCCCCTGGGATGGCCTTATGGTAAAGAGGAAGTGAGCTAATTGATTAGTTGACAGGCGATGTTTGGTGTCAGGCAAGGAAAGAGACTACCTCAAGTCTCCACTCCCCAAGGCTATTATTTAATACAACTGTGTTGTTCTCAGCTTCCTCCCCTTTGTCCAGGAAAACCTCACTGCCCTTTCAGTCCTCAGAAAGCTCCTCAGGGATACTTCACACAAATCAGAAAGGAGGGGAGAGAGCCGAACATAGCCACAAAGCCATACTTGAGAGGTATCACTTTGCAATCTGCCCGTCTCCCAGCTCTGGCGTCTCATTTGTTCTGTGTGTTGATGTGCATCAGGGCTTCAGGGCAAGAGGATAGTCTCCAGGGACAAGTTGCAAAGGAAAGTTACCTGAGGAGATAAGACAGTAAAGGGAGAGGGGGGAAATCCTTTTCTGCACTGTGGATCTTTATGTTTCTGCAAAAAACAGTCGCAGTAGTTTAGCAGTACCCCTGTAGAAACTTGACTGCAGAGCCAGAGGGCCTTGAATGGGTTAGCTTTGAATGGCTGGGGTCCTTTGAATGTACTCTGCTTGAATAAGAGGTCTTTGACAAGGGAGGGCTTTGTGACTCTCCGGTGCTTCTGTGTTGTTATCGGGACGGCTGGCTCTATGTGCTGGAGGGGTAACAGCTCCCGTTGCCAGTATTCTCTGATGGCACTTGTTTATGTTCATGTTTGTAATACTCATTAGGTAGTGTTGCAGCTTTTCATTGGCCGGCTTTCTGGATTACCTCACTGTTCATACATGACGGACAAAAAACACATTTGTTGGCATAGTAAGTGATTAACCACACCTACCAGAAGTTGTAATATTTAATCCCTCCCGCTGAATTCTTGAGCCTCTTAATTCCTCAAAATATAGAAGCTGTATAGTTTTTGTAATTAACAAATCACAATTTAAACCACAGTGCATGACAATTCAATTTGTTGATTGTCCCTCCTCCCCTCCTTTTCACCCTCCTCTCTTCGGCTATTTGGGAGTGAATAGGAAAGAAAAATAATCTAGTTGAATGTATTAATTCAACATGATGAATCCTGTATTCAAGTCAGTGGAGTGAATAATTAAAATTAGCTGATAAAACTTTCAGCAGAATTACTTTGCCGAAATTGCTGAACAGATGTGTCATTTTAATGAAAATCCACAGCCAAGCTTCTTTCCCCTTCCCCTCTGTCGGATAAAAATATTATTCCCACGGCACATTCTTAATTTGGTGGTAAATACACTCCCAGCCATCTCCGGAAGGGTGGGTGGGAGCGAGTGGAGAGAGAGGAAGAGCAACTTGTCACACTTAGTAACTTGATTTCTCCCCCTGCATGCAGTAACAGCTATCTACAGTAATTCACAGCACTCCATTGTTGCAGCAAGTCCCAAGGAGGACTTATTAAAATGCAATAATCTCCCTATTTAAACAGAAACAATAACCATTAGAATTCCCGCAGATCTAAAACAGTGTAAGCCCCCATCTGCTATGAATGATTAGAGTCTTGACGAGGGAATTTAATTTGCAACATTCAAAGATGGGAATCTGAGCAGATCTCTCCTCCGAGGCTCTCACCCTCATACTCATTTGCCTTTCGCTTTATTTGTCTTTTTAATTATTTATTTAGCTGCCACAAAAGTCGCTCCAGAGAGGGACAATTGGATGCATCCAGGCTACACAATAACATGATTTTCAGGGCTACAGCCTTTTCTAAAGCCTCTACTCAGTTTTTGAATCTCTGATTAAGGTGATACTTTATCATGCACGCCGAGAAACACGTGTAATCTAATGACAGTAAAACTAGATATGTAAGGTGGTAGTTATTTCTTTTTCACTCAGATATCCTTCATTAGACAGTTACTATAGCAAAGTGCATAATGAACAGGCCACCCATTTATTTATAGTGTAGTCAGTCCTGTTGTTCAACGCACTGCAAAAGAGGAAGATATTTTGACAACAGCTGGCCAGATTGATATTTTGTATGAACATGGTCCCCAGATGACAGGACTCCACTAAATCATCAGTATGTTGTATGTCAATCAAACACTTTTATCCTGGGGCATAATGAGGACCGCAGACTCAATAGATCACAGAGCCCTATAAGGCCAGAGGGATTTGGATCCTCAACTTGTTTTTTTATTCCAAAAAACTGGCTCGATTTAGTGCGATACATTTATTTTGAATGTTGCATTAGTCTACAATTTTTTTTTCTACAATAGTTATAGTCAGTCTACAGCCATTCTAGCGGCTCAGTGAGGCTGTAGGGAGTGCTGCAAACAAACGTTTGTTTACTATCTTCACCGTCTTCATTCAGAGTAAAGGATAATATTTCCTCATGAGCACAAAGTAAAGCTGATGCTGTTGGAATTTCATTGGTTTTGAAGATATTTGGGCATTTACCACATTTTTGGACAAATTAGAATGTTGACTAGATTGTTGCACAATATGAAAAGGATCACAGAGTGACGACTCTGTCAACTATGAATGTGTGTGTGAAGTGTTGTTCCAGTCCAATGAGCAGATGTTGAGATATATAACCAGAATAAGTAAAAACTTTGAACTGCTAGTATATTGAAAGTATATTATTCACTTTAATATCAACTAAGTAAATTGTCTGAAAATAACGTAACTGTAGCAACAGGTTTTGTTTGACCCTAGTTTAAATAGAGCGAGGATGAAGAACAACTTCTGCACAGTTACTAATGTCACGTTTTTTTTCTGGATATTCACATTGAATCCACTTTGTTTTTGTCCTTTAAACTTGTATTCTATCTTTACCAACGTTAGAAAATATTCTGACTGTTCGTTTTACTTGTAGGAATTTTCACACTATGCAAGGTGAAGTTCTGCAAAGTTGATTTGCTTTCATTTCCGTAAATGTCTGTTTTCTGATATTGCCATTTGTTCAGCTATATCGAGACTGCAAAAGAAGTAAAGGGGGGAAGAAAAAAAATCCTTGCAAGTTGAATTAAATATCTCATGTTGTGCTGATGGCAAAATTGGCTTAATGAGCCCCTTTAGTAGGGAGGCAAGTTGGCTTACTGGATTGTAACCCTGTTTGTGGTATTTCCCACTAATTCACTGTAGCGGTAAAGCTTCATAATAGGAATTTAGTAGTCAGGCTCTGGCTTGAGGAGATAATCCATCATTCCACTCAATGACCCAATCCTCCCACCCCCACCATCAGCACAACTTTTGGCAAGAAAGCAAATTCTTGCTTTGGCTTTACTGTAAGGGGAAGGAGAAACCAAAATAAATGAAATAAGGTGTTTCACCTGCTGACATGTAAGATCTCTGTGTTTGAAATTCCTGCCGGCACCTCCATTCTTGCCTGGCAAACGTTGACTATTTAATGCTGTTCAGACCCAACAAATATCAATTATTTTCAGGCTTACATTCAACATGTAGAAAGATCTTCTTTCTACATGTGAGAGATAAGCATCTTGAGTTTATACCACAGGAGCCACTTCAGTCTCAGTGCAGCACAGGTAGCACTAATTTGTAAGGCCACAATTTCTATCCAACCATATCTTAATAATAATAGATCTGTTGTTATTGTTTTTGGTTTTTTTGTAAGTCTTAAGTTTGCATATTTCTCTATAATTAGTAAGTGTGCCAAGTCTCTCCAAGCACCTGGTTTGATTGTGTGAGTTCAAAGCTAACTCTCAAATCTTAATGATTCTTGCACAGGTGCAAAGCTGACTCGAGGTGCTTTGCTCTACCACTCATTTTTGGATGGCAGCAGCATCAGTCCATAGAGGAACAGCGGTTCTTCATCATTTCAAATGACTACAAAAAGGAGAGCTGCACTCTCCATACGGCACCTCAGCAGGCTAAAACGTTGCAGGTGTATTGCTAAATATATATTAAAAAGTGCCTTACTCTGCAAGTTGCTGTACTCCCGTGGGCTCCTTGCACTACTGATCTCTCTGCCTGGTATCATCCATTTCTGGTTGTGAGTGTTCAGAGCGAATCCTAATTCCTGTCTCTGGTTAGCAGTGCACCCCAGAGACTTCTGATAATGAGCTTGGAGGTTAAAAAAAAGTGGAGTGCCAGTCCCAGAAGGTGTTGTGGAGTTATGGATTGGGGGGTGGGGGTTCCATGGAACCTCCAGAGACCCAGTTAGGGCCAAACCTTTGGCAGAAGGCATATTTTATCCCAATTTGAAAGAAAAGCAGAGCCATTTTGAATTGCAACTAATTGGCACTCAGTGGAGGAAGACTTAAGGAAAAAAAAATGTTCACGCATTAGTGCCAGCAGAAAGGTCTTGAATGTGATATAAGATCCATAGCCTTTAAAAATTCTCAAAAAAAATCTTGTTGACTTTTCATAACTCACATTCGCGGGCCAGATCTGGCCAACCAGGGAGTCCAGCTCAGCCCGCCGGATGACTTTGCTAAGTGTGAAAATTACAGAAAGACATAAATTGCATTTCTATCAGAATATGGAGGTTTATGAGTACAAACGTTTTGTAATTTGTTTTTAATCAATCCAGTAATTGCTTCAAAAACAGCGTAAATGTGATGTCTGCTCCGGAGGCAGAAGTGCTCGTTGCCAGAGGCAGCAGCGCTCGCTGCTCGCTTTGTGACACAAAGCGAGAGAATCTGTAGAGGAGAGCCCAGGCAGATAAACAGTGGGCTGATGTCTGAGTTTTTGGTCTTTATGTTTCTAGTTTATTGTAGAAAGACCTTAAAATAGGGTTTATCATCCAAAAACCTTCACCAATGATTTAAACATAGAGAAATATTGTCGTTATGTATGCGTTATTATGCTATGATTTTACTAGTCTGGCCCACTTGAGATCAAAGTGGACAGTATGTGGCCCCTTAACTAAAATGAGTTTGACACCCCTGGTCTAGGCCTTTCGAAGCCATCTTTGTGGACGGTTACCATACACAGGTCGGTCAGTAAGACTGCCATGAAGGTCATAACCATAACTTAGCACCTGTCATGAACAAATGTCGTTATCCGATTAGGTCCCATTATTAGCCATTACTACATAGCCACAGTTAGCATTCACAGCTGTTTACTCACCAGAAACGGGGTGATTTGAGCATCCGATAGAATGCCTTTTCTCACCAAGAGCTGTGTCCAACAGTGGATGTTAACTCTGGTTCTGCTTCTATTTTGCCAAGAGTTTCTGCCATCGTTTGGTTAATAGTCCCATTCATCATAACTTTTCCCTCTGATGTTTGAGAGACTATATGCTACAGTTACTCATTATACCATCTTCTGGTACAAAGTGGTATTACGAGACAGGACAGGCCAGCGATAGCTGTTGAGCATCCGAACTTCAGTAGGCAACACAATAGACAGACATCTTTGGGAAGACATCAGCTCTGCTATTTCTACGCCTACTGTGGAAATGTTTAGTCCATTTTGGAACAGGCTAAAGTAAACGTCTTACAGATTGCCTCTGAAGAATGTTGCCATTGCAAATGATTTGGTCATTTATGTCACTTTTATGGAAACGTTGACATTGTTTGGGATATACTTCAATTCCATTAGTTACAGGTTTTAAAAAAAAGTGCATTATTTTCAGTAAGTTAAAACTACTCTAATGATAAAAAATATATATATATATTTAACGAAGCTATAGTTAAAAGATTAAAGACTAAATTCAACAATGCAGACTATATGCCGTGTTGACCAATGGTTTGTCTTACAGAAGATATTGTATTGCAATATAATTTCAGAAGCAATTTCCTTGATTAGTTTTCAAGTGTTAGAACAGTTTAATTATTTATTTCAACCGTATCTGACCCTTGATAAATAAGAGAACCGAGATTTGAATGACAATAATGAAATAAATTGCAAACTAGTGGAAATACATGCGATTATGGCAGAATTGTCACCCTAAAATCATATCTTGTTAAACAGCTTTTTCTTTGTTTGAGCTCCAGACAATGATTTGATTTGGCAGAGCTGATATACTTTGTAAAGAAAAAGAGTAAACTAACTCTTTCAATGTTTATCTGTGGCTTGACTTACCAATAATTCCACTATGTAATAGCCAAACACTCTGATTATGTTTGGTGCCAAGTGTAAATCAAATCATAAATTAGCAGGTAGGTGTGAGCGGGTCTCATGAAACCACATATGTACAATGGAGAATGTAAATGAGAGATGCTGATATGCTGTAACTCTTTGTGTGACAGCCATTGCTGTTCAACTGTGTCAAGTCTGAAGATGTAATGCCTTACAGAAGGTAACATATCATATATCAGCCAAAATTCAACCTGAAGAAGGAATATTTTTTATTGTATTTTCCAAACGCTGATAAAACCATCTGACATCATGGTTGTGTAGTTTTGTATTCTTGTGTGTGTTCATGCTTTTTTAGACTGTACATTAAATATTTGTCTATGTATTCCATATATGTGTTATTGTTCATTGCCATTTTTCTTTTTGTAGAAACCATTAGCCCGATACGTGGTTGCGTACTGATATGGGTGTCAGTAACATATTGAATCCTTATTGCATTAGAAAGCACTTAAATTAATTTGTCTCTCTTAGCTGAATTATTATGACTTGTAAGCAGTCAGAGGTTTTTTCACAAAGACATACATTTGCTGTAAATGTCCATATTGAAAAATGTAATTATGAAAAGAACACCATTTAAAACATTTGTAATCTAAATTTTTAAGTATTAATTTGAATTTAATGTAAGTCTTATACTAAGCTTAGATCAACTAGATCAGCTTGCTGGATTCATGTCAAGTACCATTAAGCACGGTTATTTTATAGGATTATACAATTAGTTACTTTTGGACAGTCTGGTAAAAGCGAAATGTTTTAGTTTTGGATGAGTTCCTTTGGCCTGCTGCATCTTCAGAGTGTTGTCCGTGTGATTCTTCTTTATGTGGTTACCTAAATATTACACGGATTTCTTTGATGAATAATTTCTATTGAATACCATCTTCTCCTTTAATGTTGCCTTTTCATATTCTACTCATGCTTTCCCTGTCAAGATGAGCAAGAACAACAGCATCCAAATACAATAGTTGCCATAATGGATGATATGACTGACCCTAACCAGTGTACCTCGACATTCGACTCTTTGGTTACAAAACCAGTTACTCATTTTGTTGACTCCCTTCAGTTTCTGATGCGGTTAATGAATGAAGGTAGACAACTGGAAGTGCTTTCTGCAAAAATAAGCTGGTGAAACTCTGCTGGCTCTGCTTACTGAGGCTAATTATCCAGTGTGGATGACCAATCCAGTTGGGCCTTTATTTTGATTGCTTGGTTAAATACAACACACTGACTGCTGTTCACAGTCTGTTAGAATGGCAGGAAATTAAAAGCATTGCGGATAACTGGCGAAGTAGCAAAAGGACTGATAGCCAGGAGATTACTGAAGGACTACAGCAGGATAGTCTACATCAGCTCTCTGGATCCAGGTAACGTGTCATTGGCATACTAAATTGCTTCATCAATTTACTACAAAAAGTTTGGCCCTTATCAAAACCTCATTGTTTTTTATATCTCTATATAGTTGATATTTACCTGCAAGGTTTGTGCATTTACATATGACTGGCTCAAAAATAGCTGAATTTTCTTTTTTTTCAGACATTTCATTGATTTGTAAGTATTTCTGCACAATGTTCAGGTGGCAGTGACACCGCTTTCACATGAATACCATCTAACCGGATTGTGCCTTGATGAGTTGTTGTGGATGTTTGTATTTGGTGTACAAGATGACATGAAATGTGCCTCAAGGTTTTTTCACCTCACCAAGAAGGTAGTGTTCGATGCCTCGGTCATTAGCTGCGCAGGCTCTCATCACTTCTCCAGCTTGAGCCGAGCAGCATTCAGGGCATTGCAGCTGGCACGTCACTGTCAAATCCCCAAATCTGTGCTTTGTCACACTCCCATGCCCCAACTTGGAGAGCCGTCGGTAATGTGATGGTTACAGTGCCTGGTCACCTCTCTGATTCTCAGGAAAGCTATTTTGAGCTTCCCGTGCAAGCGTTCAGCTGAACACCTTCATATGATTGGTTAGAGCAATTTTTCTTCAAGCCTTTTGAAATGGCCAGACCTCATTTTATTGTGATAATGATGAGATGATGTGCACACAGTAAATGGGGCTATACTGTAAATGTGTGAAGGCTAACTCATTGGAAATCCACCTCGGCAAAATGTGATTGGCATTAACAGAAATGACTCATGACAGTATTATTGCAAATCACAGAGCAGATTATCAATCCATATCATATTCCCTGTGAGGACAGCTAGTTGAATGGTTTTACAGTAACTCATGCATGCATTTCACATAAATGTAGCAGAAAGTAGCAGAAAATCTGTCAAGATTTATGCTCTTAAGGAGTAGACTGTCTCCACAGCCATTTGGCTCCAACATAGTGTGGAAAATTGTAATGAAGAGAGGCAAGTGAGGGAGAAAAAAATTCTTGACCTGAATTTTGTTGGTTTGGTGACAATGAGAAAGATAAGTGGTTGTGACAGTTGTGAATGATGTTCTGCCATGGGCCTCTGAGCTGCACTGTGCCTAAATTGACACCGTTGTCAGACACACTTTTCACGACGCCCAAACCTCCTGTGAACCATCTAATGTGGCAAATGGAAACCCTAATTCTTCATTAATTTGCAGGGAAAAGGGGGATTTGGTCTTGTAATTTTCTCCTCACTGGCTGTTTTAAAGATTCCAATAACCGAGCATTTACAGTTGACTGAGCGAGAATTGCTCCTCCCCTCCCCTCCCCCCGCACCCACCCTCCTCCCCTTCCCCTCTTCTCCTGCACTTTTTACAACATCGACACGCTGGCTGTGAAACCTAGCGATGCTTATAGCCAGACTTATTGCCATGGTTATCTTTAATGACTTTGAAATGTATTGGCCTCGTTAATAAGCTGCGAGGTTATCAATTCCTCTAATTAGGTTGCATGCTCCCTGAAGAAATTTCACATTAAAGAGCCAAAAGATGAGTCGGGCAAGGGGCGCTTTCTGATGACAGTGGGGGTGGAGGGTTATAGAGTGGGCTGAGAGGTGGTGGTGTTAGCTAAAATTCAAACTCTGTTACCCCATCTGGGAGGATTAGCATTAAATCATTGTGCCCCCTCCACCACCCAGCAACCACTCTAATGCAACACCTCCACCACCACCAGCACCGACGCACCTTCTTCCCCTCCCTTTGAAAATGGCTGTTTCATTTACACATTTCAGCTATCAGTGCAGTGGATGTGCGTGTGCACGGGGGTGGAGGTGTGTGTGTGTGTGTCGGGGGGGGGGGGGTAATCACTGCTGGGCAGGGCTGGGTGGCGGTAATGGGACATGAGCACTGCTGAGGTGTGTAATACGATCAGGAGTTACTGTCACAGAGCACTGATGTGCATATCTCAGGCTGACATGTTGAGGCCGCAGCGAGGCCATTTGGGTAAGCTTTATGTAGCGTTCCAGGGGAGCTTCAGTCAGCTGCCAGTAAGGAATATTGGCCTTTTAGATGAAATGGATGCCTGCCTTCTGTCTTTGTCACTTCTCTGAGTCTGTGTGCTTGGCATCTCTGAAATAGTCAGATGTACAGCATAGTTGCATGTTGCTAATGTAGGACAGACTGCAGGAGAAAAGATACTGGAAGCATTTTAAATAAAGTGAAGATAATTGAAATCTAAATGTTTAATTATCTTTTGTAAATAGAGTTCCAAATGACACTTGATGGCCCGATTCCTTCCTCAGAAGCAACATTAGACAGCAGTTCAATATTTATTGCATTCGTAGATTTTCCATCTGTTAATGACCAGTGATCCCAGTCCACAGGTATAACAAGTCCAAGATGTTCCAGTCTACGTTCCATTGCAGCAAAATGGTTGAAATAAAAGCCTAATAATGTGGATTTCTCCGAAAATATTCACATATTCTTCCAGACTTACTACGTGTAATGTGTCCACACTCTTCCACATGTGTGTGGCATTCAGTGCAGTCATGTGAAAGAAGATATTAGCTATAAATGGCTTTAAATGCCTGTGATTTATTTGTGTCACTGCCCCAGCAGCCAGACTGAGCTTCCTGCAAATTTATAGCCAAATGTCACTTTTACATGATGGGTTTGTAACAAATATCTGCTGCATATTGTTAAATTAATCTTCCATTTAAAATTAATGGAGTTAGACTCCCCAGGTTCAATGTAATTTGGTGTTCACGGGCAGCAAGTAACGCAGTGTGAATACAGAATGAGTTGAGGCCAAACGGCCTAATCTTCCATCACCTTGAACCTGAGAGGAGAGGACGCCTCATCCAGCAGTGGCTAATGAGATTGTGCTCACCTCCCGGGAGAAAGAGAGACAGAGAGAGAGGCAGGGTTTGGAGGAGGAGAAGGAAGGAAGGAGGGAGGGAGGGAGGGAGGGCAAGTTAGAAAGATAGAGGAAACGAGGATGGATACGTATGCCACAGCAGAAAAAGGGAACAGGTTATGAGGTGAGAGAATGATGGCCAGGTGCTGAAAAAGGGACGTAAAAAGGAGGATGGGAGATATATAGAGCAGGTGCCTGATAGCAGCTTGTAGTTTTCCACCATGCCTCACCACTTGTCTTATTTTCCTCAATTCTAAGTCCCGCTGTAGGACGTGGCTGATGTATGTATGAGAGAGCTGGGGCATGTTCAGATGAAATGAATTCTATATCATTATTTCACAATCCTCACCTGGCCATGACAAAGATAGAGGACATATTTCACGGTTAAGCATGCAGTACTCAGCGGGGGTGTCTGTCTCTCCATAATTCATAAAATGAGAAAAGGTTCCCTTGTGCAAGCCAGGCCATATTATTGTCAAAGAAACCACAGGGAATAGCTTTCTACTACCACACACAGCGTTCTCTACAGGTCCGCTGTTTCTTATGGGTACATTTTTCTGTTACAGTGGAATCAGGCACCTTTCATGTCAGCTCTGCTAATATTTAAGGAAATGTGAATTTGATAAACAAATTCTAGTTTGCAGAATAAAATCAGAAACATGCACACCGAGTGAAGTTCTGTAATTCCTGTTTCTGGATAAAGTGTAATCCTGCCTGTCTTTGCAATGCATTGGCCTCCAGCAGACAGTGGCAGCCGAGTGAGCCAGCCCTGGGCTGAGCCCTGCCAGCATTTAGGGCTCATATGGTTGGTTTTGGACGACAATGCAGCCATCCTGGCCAACTACGTGAATTAGCAGCTCCGTCCTGTACAGTGCAGCGCTCCATCACAAGATTGTCCCGCTGTAAATACAGTGACATGTATAACAGTATATTCCATCTGCAGTACTTAGGTGGAGAGTGAAATCTCTTTTCTGGATAATGTGTGAATTCTGGATCGCCGTATAAGCCGAACAAATTAGATTAGGTGGGTTAGTAATGCCAAGACTGGAACTGGGATTTTTTTTTTTTTTGTCTTTTCCTGTCTTCCAAATACGGGACTTGGAAATTAATGTTGAAATGTATTTCTCATAGCAGTAATGAAGATAAAATGTTTTGTAATGTTGAAACTAATTGATCAATTAGTTATTCGTAATTAACAATTAATGGTTCAGTGTCATCTGTTCACATTTTAGGTCCAGTTTATTTTGAACTGTGCCAACAGATGAAAGAACTGGGCTCCAATTTCATTCATAAACAACCCACCATGCGTGGTCCATGCGTGCTTTTCTCGAACATCCCATCCACGACTGGAACACTCGGCTCGCCATATTGCCGTACCTGTTTAAGCGATGGAGTGCCTCACTACGTATCTCCTCGGGGGTTTACATATCAGCAGTTCAGTCAGCCAGCAAAAATTGATCAACAAGTAAGTTGCTGTTGCCCAGCTTTAAAAAAGATTAAAGATTTTGCACTTGTCTGTAAAAATTGATTTGCAGGCTTCACACTGATAATCTCGGCCCCTCCCAGGCTGCTTTTTCTCTTCCTCTCTGGGCCAAAATGTATTGAGTGGGCTGTGGGGTTATAAAGTTCCAGCTGGCAACATTTGTTTAATTACTTAAATCCATTCGATCAAAGCTTTTCAAGCAATTATGTCAGTGCTTTCAAGGCCCTAACACAGCGATAAATGGATTAATTCTGCTGGACTTGCACACAGCAAACATTCCCCTTTACAGGGTCAAATGGGGGTTAGTAACGAGTGAGCTCAATGCGGGGGTGTTGTATTGAATTTAGCAGTAAATGTGGACTGTGAGTGTAGAGTGCACAACCATCCCAGGCATTAAGAGAGAATGGCAACCTTGAGGTTATTTTTGCAGTGGAGGTTGCAGTAGGGTCGACACTGAGAATGGAGATAAGTAAAATTTACCTAAAAGCTTTTAAACCATATCCTGCCGTCTCTCATCGTCAGTGACAGCTCAGGGAGACAAACACCAGGAGGAAGCTGCAGAGTGGTGCAGGAAGTAGTCTGTCTGGAAACAAAGTCTACTTTCCAGCTCTTGAAGGCTGCTTCGAAAAGTCCACCTTGCTACGCTGGCATTAGCTATATAATTAAAACACAGAATTGAATTCCATTAAATTTGTTTTATATAGCCACGAGGTCACAATAAAGGTCATCTCCGGGCACTTTGCATAGTAAGGTCAAGACCTTACAATATATATATACAATTATACATAATGTATGTATCAGCATGTTTGTTTTTGTTTTAGTTTTCTTGTATTTTGGGGGTTTCTGTACTACACCTATTGGCAGTAATCATTATTTATACCCTATAGATACAGCCAGGATGGTTAAATTCATCAAAGAGGCTTCAAAGGTATTGGAGTACAATTAACCTCAGCCAATTAAAAATGTTACAAAGGTGCCCTTATCAAAGAAAAACCTGCTGAAGTCTTGAGTCCAGGGAGTTTTTCCTCATCGTTTATAGCTTTTCATCTCTCAGCTTCTCGGGACTTGTACTGCAGTTCGTCTTGTAAGGCTACCAAATACATTCAAGTGCATTAAAAAAAAACTTTTTAACCAGGTAAAACAGTGCTTTTGTGACTTCACATGAGAAATTATGAAGTTGTTGTGATAGAGGTTGTGGGACTTCAGGAAATCTCTGCAGGATGCAACAACTTGTCCACGTTCCCACAACATCACCTTAATTATCAAACAAGTCAAACAAATCAAGGTCATTGTATTTATTTGACGAGTAAAATGTTATTACAAACGTTTATGAGCCAGCTGTAAACACAGCCTTGAAAAAAATTACATAAAGATTGCAAGATAACATGAAGAATGAATAATCAGCTGTCTTCCAGTAACAGATGTCCATGATAACTTTTACAGTTGAAAACAGTTTTCTTATGAGGGCAACAAAGTAAACTAAAGTCATGGTATAATTATAATGAACAACATCGGTTTCTCATCTTAACAGCTTTACATTAAATAAATTCACTCCGTGACTCTGTGTGGCCCAGAACCTGGTCCTGTGTTAGAATATACACTATCGTAAACTGTACAGTCGTGTACTAAAGTAAGCACATCCCATTGAAATTGTTGCATTTTTTTTTAATATAATTTGACAAGAAAATATCTAATCCTCTTTAAAACAGAGCACACATATAATAGTGGTATACTTGTACACAACCACAAGGGAAAAAAATGTTTTCATTAATTTATTAAAGAAATGACGACAAAGGTTACATAACTCTTGCTTTAAGAGATTAGTAACTTTCATGCACAGCACGGTTCAAAACATCCTTTTAACCCAAACCACTATCTTCCCCTCACCCAAATGTTTTTTTTTTTGCTTAAACCTATCCAGGGCCCCTAATTTATATATTTTTTGTTTATTTAAATTATGAAAATGACTACAAGACATCTGTTCTATTTTTAATTTAATCACCTTTATTCAGAGGCACTGTACCGAACAGGATGAAATGTCTGCTTGTCTAAACATGTCAAAAAAGCCAACAGTTCCATTTGATGTACTATTTTTTCACGCAACTATATATTATAGCACTGCATCATCCTACTCAGTCTGTTTTTAGCCGTATACAATGGAGCCGGTTAATTTATGGTTCAATAGAGATCAAGTTCTCATGGGATGCAGGGGTGGCAATAAATAATTAATTCATGTAACTTTATTTAACTGCTAATAATTGAGAAGAAATCAAACGTACTTTGCAGTTTCCCCTGAATTAAAACTCTTTGATGCATTATATAAGATGTTTGCTGACAATCTTCATTAATGTGCTAAAGAGCAATGTTGTAACAGTATGATCATCTGTGCTCCATGCAACCACTAGCTTGTGCTTGTAACTTGAATATAAATATTCTAGGACATAGTTGCAGTAATTCAGTAGGACTAGCTTCTGTGATAGGCAATAGTGTGAATTTAAGGAGCTTTAGCGTCACTCCCGCCATACACATGCATGGCAACCCAAAGCATATTTGTATGCACCTAACCGCAGGGATTTTGTGTTGATCTCAAGAGCGCTGCCAAAACATGGGTGACCCGCACTCAATACTGTCTGATCACAACCTGGTAGACACAGATGAAGAGGTGAAATAATTGCTGCTCTGCTAACATGCTGCTTTTGCTACAAGAGCCATGTAGCTACAGTATTGCAAGAGTGGGAGTTCAGACAAACAACAACCTTGCATTACAAGAGTGCAAGGGGCTGTATTGATGGGAATATGCTGACCTATGGCACCAATGCGAGGAGTATTGCTGTTTCAGTAAACAGATGGATGAGTTTGATGGCCTCTTAGACGGCAAAACACTTTTTTGCATTCTGGGTTATCACCCATGCTACAGCATCTGAGTAGTCCAATTCAAATGAGATACTTGTTGGTCTGAATCAAGCGGAAACCTCTGGGACTGAGCAACGATGCCAAAACACTGCAGTTCCTCAAGTGGCCACTTTTGGTTGGCCTTAAAAGTGAGTCAAATCCCCACAAACATCCAACTTAACAACAGAAGTGAACATGTTTACACTAAGTGGCAACTAGCAGTGACGTCACCCATTGGTATGTGAACGGAAGCCTCGAGTTCAGAATTTGGCCGGCAACATCTTGCTATTCCCGAGCGGTTTGGAGCCAGTAGTGACCACATTTGGGCGAGCTGGGGGGATATGACTCGATCTGATTGGAAACCCGCCGATACTACGTCCCGCCCACCAATAGCCATAACCTGACTGCACCACAGACCTGTCAATCAAACAGACACGCCCCTAAAAACACTGCTTTCTGAGGCTTATTTTATAATTAATGATTATTTTTAAATGGACCACCAGAACACTAATCTGGAAAAGGGAATTTAGCGACTGAGCTATAGAAAACTTGTGGAAAAAAATGTATTGACTGAGAATTTCATTAGAGAAGTTGAATGGGAGTCTATGGAAACCGTCACTTTTTGTAGCCAACCTCTAGCTGCACTTTGGTATTGCAGTTTAAGGCACTTCCACATTGGCCCCATTTTTCGGAGCCAGAAGCTATGTTCACTTTTATATACAGTCTATGGTTTACAGCCTGTACACATTACGTTTGGTCTCTATAGCTAATTTCCCCATTCAAGACAACTGTACGGGGTGAATTTTTATGCAACTTACCCATTTAAATTCTATTAAGGCTTATACTTGCACATAATTAAGGACAGGACTGTTGTGAATGACAGGTGGGAACCGTCACTGGCTTGCTGCCTTCAAGTTTTAGCCTTTGACTGTCAGCCAGAATCAGACAGACAAAGATGTACGCTCACGTATAGTGCTCTTACATTTAAGTACACGGATTTGTGTTGTACATGAATTTCAATGGGATAGCGTTGTCTCAAATCAGATACTGCAGTTTAGCACCTACCGGAAATAAACATAGCATTTGAATGCATCACCAGCCAACATATCTGCCAGCTTTAATTATTTTTCCCAGAAGTGAAAGTGTTTTCATTCCCTCTGTTAAACACACATGATAAACACACTGGTGGCTTCTATCCAACAGCAGTATTCTGGTACTTAATAAAAAATAAACATTTCAGTGTGGTATTCTGCAACGGCTGCAGCTTCCTCAGATACGCAACTTGAAAATACTTTAAGTTGGTGGACCGACCGTACTTTTCCGCTACCTAGCCAAGATGGTGACTGTTGAGTGTGGAACGTGTCCAGCGTTACAAATTTAACTGTTGGACCTGTTTTGAGTACATCACCTGGGTACTTGTACTGCACTGCGTTTTTCCATACTTTTCAGTGCTTTCAGTCCATGCTTTTCATACTTACGCACTCAAAACAGTATTAGTATAAAATTTGTACGCCATTTAGAACACAACAGGACTCTCCTTGCCCTGTGAGTCGAAGGCACTACCAAATGGTGAGAGCCACCCACATTTCGATTTAAAACTGTTCTTCTGGGAATCTATGACATCACTGAGACTATGTCCAACTTTTGTATCCAGTGTATCGTCTTAATACAGCTTCAAGTTCAAACCCTTAGACCGACCAGGGTATTTTCCAAAAATGTCCTCTTGGATGAAATATATGGTTTAGCGCTGTATAGTTGGCAGAAGGGATAAGTGCTACTTGTTTGACTGACAAACCTTTGAAATTTGAGTGTCAGGTCTTCCTTTGGATTGCTTTTGAAGTTCTTTATAAATATTCAAAGATGGCCTCAGAGTTCAAGCTCAAAGCAGCTAACTAGCTTACAGAAGCTTAGTTCATGGAGCAGCCTTGGTTCTGCTGAGTATTAAGCCAACAGTAGGTATTGTTTTCAAGTTTCCCATGAATACTATGTGCCATGTGTTATGGAGGATTCTTGCTGGAGGCTTATGAAGTTTAAAACTCATAGAAAGACTCATTGCTCTGTTGTCTCTTTTGCCAGTATGTTCCATGAAGACATAACTTCTGTGTCTTTTCTTTTAAGTAATTTTTTAAACGATCTATTGATGTAATCAGACTCCACCCTTTTTCTATCCACAAGTCTTCAACTTACCACTTTCACCTTTTTTCTCAAAACATCACCTTTGCCTCCTTCTCTCTTACATCTCTACAGCCCTCGGCTCTACCTAAGGCTGTTTTCAAACACTGTGGGAGTAATACATAACCCAATTTAAGATCTCAAGTAAATGTTGCCATGACTGTTTTAGACGTTAAAACTAAATAATATAGCCTTTTGCCTTTTTAGCATTATACAGTTACTGTAGAAAGCATTAATGGAGGCTGGTTTCTACAAAATAACTTGCCATGCATTGACAGACATTATGCATATGTTTTTATTGGATTCAACTCTAATAAAACGCTTTATGCTTTCATTTGGATAGTATTGAACTAAAGATCTATACCACAGTCAACAGTAGCATTTGTCATATTTAAAGAATGAAGTCATCAAATTCTCACCTTCCATGGAAACATATTACCTCTCCAATGCCTTCGTACGACACATGGGGACAGATGAATAATTGTATCTCCTCACCATATGATAGCATCAGCTCCTATCAAATTTAACCTCATTCATTTTTCTCATTTACTCACTTAATCTCTTTTTCTCTTTCTTTTCCAACCCTCACAACTTTTGATTTAATGACCTGCCTAATGATCAGCTCTTTGGGGAGTTTCCAAAGACTAAGTGCAGATTCACATTTTAAAATGCAGGCTTAGCAGTGGCAATCTCCGCTGCCAAGAATGGATTTTCCCTGGTGCCCTGATGGTGAAGTAGTTAAGCTCCTCGTTGTAGCCCATCCAAGTCTTTATACTCTGCTCTGTCGTTCTCTTCCTTATTCTTTTTCACTCTGTAGTAAAAATACCAAAAGGAATCACTGAGTTTTGTGTCCTGTCCTCTTGACTCTTTCGTTGTTTATTTTGGTTGTTGGGGAAGTGCACATTTTCTGGACTGGTGAGAAAATATGAATGGCTTGGGTCTTGAATACATGCTGAATGTAAACTCCCCTAAGAGGAACCACGTATTGCATTGCATAATGTAAAGAAGTTCCGCTCAGCTTACACTGGGATCAAAAGAAACAGGAGCAAGGGGCCTTGAAACATTTATGAGTAGTGACAGATCTGAGCTGGGGGAACATCCTTGATCTGATTGTAGAACTTGGAGTGGATCTGCTCTGTCCCAAGATGCTCGGAAAGGCGATTAGACCAGGAGCTTCACTGTTTTTCTTCATTTATACCCCTTGTTGCTGACGCATACTCCTGTCCAGTGGAAAATACTGCAGCCTCCCCAAGTGAATAGCTTGCGGGTGACAAATAGCTCCTGCTTTACACTCCATTTGGTCTGAGGCAGCTCACACCCTCCTCCCTGTCTTCCCCGCTTCCATCCTTGAGCCTCCATCATACCCTGCCCCTCCTCTTTCCTCTCCAGGCGCTGACCTTTCAGATGATGCCTTTCCCGGCTTCCCTGGCCAGTAGCTCTCCTGGGAGCTATAATGAACTCAGTGTTAATTGCCTGTTGAAGGACAGAGGCAGTTCTGCACAGGCTGATTGCAGACTCCCTTGGGAGTACAGCTGTCTGTTTGTGTGATTGTTGCTCTAATGCAGCACGGCTGGAAAATCCACCCACCATGTTCCTACACGTGTAGACAGACAGTGCAAATACTAAACATTGTTTGCTTGCAATTGTAACATACAATGTTTAGGTGGCTTAACACTGACTAACCCTGATGACTTAGACTATGGAGAGACATCCGATTTGTCTAGTGGTGCAACACAGTATGCTTTTGTAGCATTTCACCCACAAGAAGTCTTTGAATTTTTCATTTCTTTGCATTTGAGTGGATATTGAGACATCGGTATATGCTTCATCCTTTTGCCAGTACTTGCCCCCACAATGTGACACTGGATGTGGTTCACATCAACATGGCCTCCCCTTGTGGCCTGGGTGTCAGCCTAATTCATAGCCACAGACAAGAGGCAGAGAGGAAAGATTTATTACCCTCGCCATGGATTATTTTTTTTATCTTTTATTCAGGGGAATTGAGTTGGGTGTAAGGTTAACTCCTTCCGCCCTCTGATTCTTGAGGGGAGCTGAATAATACTTCTCTACTGTGCTGCCATTTCCATGGATACAGCCCCTTGTGCACTGCAGCCCTCACACATAGATGAAAGGATGAAAGCATGTTACAGAGAAGTGAGTTGAAGCCATATGACCTCCCATGCAGATCACCAATGAAAGGTATTGTTTTCACCTCTATAGATAGTACCTCTTAAGTACAACATTGCTATGCAACACTGCATGAAACTGCTGTGACGTCATTGTTAATGAGACACACACTCTTGCTTAATTTTTTTTCACTAACCAGGCACTACCAATTGACCAAGGTGTGGTTCTGCAGATTTCCATTAATCAAGTAGTCCAGTGAAGCTGCGGCCGCAAGTGTAGCTTGACTTGTTAACAAAGACAGGTTTTTGTAGGATACCTCGTCACCAACTGTGACAAGTTTCTCTGACCAATTAGTGGTCAGCAGTGTTTTCATGTATCCTTGTATTGTCTCAGCTCACTTGGAACCTCGGTGGCAGTGATACAAAAAATAGTCCAAAGGCATTATCTACAATTTTTGCCCAATGGAAAAAAACCCAAAAGTGGGTAGAATCAATCCGAGTCGTTACCTGCAGTGTTTATTAGTTTACCTGTAAATAGCCATAATAAACCACCTGACCTTTGACCTTAGGACTTCTCTCAGCCTGTAGAAAGAGAATGCTGGCTCACTGATGAGCTTTTTAGAAAATGTTGGGAGGAGAGACCCGGTGAAAACATACCACTCCTTACCCTCAAACCTGAAGAACAGCCATGCATACGTGGCCTGTGGCTGGACCTTGATCATGGTTTGAAGTTGAAAGTAGGTCCTGTGGCCCTGGCGGCAAGGGAGGGATTCCTGCTAGATAAGGGCCGTCTTTCATCCCCTGTTCATCTCTTGGTTGTGCTGTCACGGTGAGGCTGATTTGCATGAACAGCCTGCCTCCTGGGTAGAACAGGCCAGGAGATGGTCATGCTGGGGATTTATTTTGACATGCTCCCAAATTCCTGTTGGCCATGAATGTTAAATATCAAAAAAATTCTGAGAACCCAATATTGACCATGACAGCCAATGTTTTGCCAGGGCGATAAAGCAAATGATAGTGTACGTGTTGGCTTTGAAACAGTACGGTCAAAAAAAAGAAAAAGAGTCTAAGGCACTTTATTGACAAAACATTTTTTATAATTGTGATGTCTATTTCATAGTGAAATTCTAAAAACAAGATGCATGTTAAAAGATATCTGAGTTATAACCCAAACTCTCAGCACACAAAATCCCCTTCGTAGACTCAGCATGACTGCATTCACCTGGTAATTGCCAACACCTGAACAAGTGGGAGACTGATACAAAGTATGGCCACTCGATGACCCGACAAGATGTATAAAATAAAAAAATTAATTAAAAATTAAATTAAAAAAAAGAAGACCTGAAAATGCAAATTTCAAAACAAAATACACTATGTGTATGTACAGATAGAATTAGACTATGAAATAATAATCTCAACAAAGGCATTTTATTTTTTGCCAAAATAGTGCCTTTCACTTTTTTTTTTTACCTTTTTGTGTTCCCTACCAAAGAGCTCCTTTATCACACTAGTTTGAACTTCTGAGAACTCAGTATCTTTTCTTGTTTCAAGTACATAATGTAAATTTAGACTGCGATCTTTTATAATTTACTATATACAGTATAATTTGATAAACAAATAACAAAGTATTCAATTTACATGAAATTACAAGTAACAGGCTTACGTAAGTTTGTGTATCTCATTATTTCTCTCACTGGACCATACAGTTCTCTATTCACTTATTTTGTAGCTCCGACTTGTTTCCAACCATGCAGTATTCATTGTGGCCTCCAACCAATGTCATCATTTTTAACATGACTATCTTTTCTGGGAAGAGCAGTACTAAGTGCCTAAAAACAAGCTCAAGTCAACTGGAGATGCTTAATGTTTTCAAAATCCGTTTTGGTTAAGTGGACATGATAAATCATTTCCATTACACACATGACTAATTTTTTTTAATTTAGCCGGGGATTCAATTAGGTGGTGTCTGATGGGAGGACTGTGGGAGGAAGAAAGGTCCACCATGCTACATACAGCATCATAATTACATTAAAAACCCATGAAGGGGCCCTTGTTAAGACCAAGAAATCACCTTGAGTTAGCAAAAGAATGATCGTAGACCTCATGGGTAAATTCAGCCACTAGTCGCTTTAGACTTAAAGCTTAATGGCTCATAATAATTTATTGTGGATAAATTACCTGCAATTATATCGCACACATAGACTCCATTGGGATTTGCTCGAGGGTGTGGCTTATTTTGAGCAAACGGCACAGTTTTGATGCAGTGGTCTTAAGCTTGTTCTAGCAACAGCTCCTCCTACATGCTGGACACGTAACCCAACATCTAAAGATAATATAGATAATGTTAATCCACAGTTTACATTTAAAGCACTTATTATCCTAAAGCTGTAAATACCAGTATATATCCAGTTATTCTTATCGTTTGATTGCTGGCAGCTGACCATGGTGTTAATGTGTATGAATGCAGTAGTATTTGAAGTTGATAGGAAACATTTTAATACACAAATGACAATGAAAAATTCACGTGACTTTGGAATATCCTTCCGTGTTGTCTAATCAACAATGAACAAATTAGAGCTCTGCACTCTTTCCACGTTATTTTGCCTTCACCTTTGTACAGTATGAAGAGGTAGTGACACAGCGACCATCATTATAAACCGTTTATGGTATCACCAATGTCCAAAGGATTCATTAAAGTCTGTACAAACTTCATAGCAACCCGTCCAATATGTCTTACGTTATTTCAATCTGGAACGAAGCGGCGGACCAACTGACATTAGCAGATTGTAGAGCCGTTAACACCTACGAACCCTAAGGCACAAAACTGATTCAAACATACATTTCTTTCTCAGTCAATTCCTTCATTGAAGATGTACATTTCAAAGAGTTCAAGTACAAAAGGCAAAATATCAGCAATAGATTAAAAAAAATTGTCTTGGGGTATTATGTCATTTTGATGCTACAATATGAAAGACTTTTTAAAACTCAAGTACTGTAGTAGATCTTTATACACGACGCACCACTAAATCAACTACATTATTGCTTTCTGTGACCCGCACAATAGAAAGTCTTTTCAGATATAGAAGCAGAAGCTTGAGTGATTGAAAAAATAATGGTCAGAGTCGGTTTGCTCAAATGCAGAATAACAAATAGATGTGTTTTTGTATTGTAGCGACATTGCTTTGCCTGAAACGGACATGTTTTCTTTTGTTTGGTGGTTTTTTCGGGCTGTAGGCCAGTAAAACTTTCTTGTACTCAGCCTTCATCTGCATGGATACTGTTCAATGCATTGTTGTGTGATTGCTGCGAGCAAGTTAACTTGATCTTTGCGCTTCATTGTCTCAACAGTCGTACAATTTGCTGAAAATCTTAAGGCTGGTTATGATAAAAGGTGTCAGAACGTTGTCAGTGCATTGCTAGGCATGGAGCAATATTAGGCAGGTGGGTTTAATGTTGTGGCTGATCAGTGGATACTTTATGCATGCTTACATGTCATACAGACAATCCTTCATCCGCTGTGTGGATGAATAACCAGGAATCAACATTGTGTTGAGAGCTAGAAACAGATTTGAAAGGAAAATTGTATTTGTTCCTCACTGACTGCATGCTTCGGTCTCTCACATTTCTGCCTCTCCTGCTCACAAAGCAAATTGCAGTAACGGTTGTCGATCAGGAGAAAACAGAGCAGAGGTTGGGGAGGTTGACGGCTTTTTGTCTTTAATCAGCATTACCACGCCTGTTTAGTTTTTTCTGAAAGCTGTGGAATCCATCAGCAGCCTCCCATAAGAAGTATAAGAAAGCTAATAGCAGGTGGCGGTAGGTGTGAAATGGGCCTTTGGACGGGACAGCCATGGAGGGTATAATGCAGCCATTCAGGCTCTCTCGAGCAGGGGCCCCCTTTGTGCCCAGGGTTGACATGCTACTTCACTGGGGCCTCTGAAAGGTTCCATTTTGTACAATTTGTCTAAAAGCTGCTGACTTATGTGACAATTTCAGGACTGTGGATGGTAAAGTTTCCTTAACCCTCCAACTACTGAATGGCTTTTTTGTCCTGCCCTGTGATCTGTCCGTCATTCCTCACATGATCATACGAGAAAGAGGATGGAGAAAAAGAGTTGAAAGCTGCAAAGAGGGCACCCTGGTGGGAGCTCCTCATAGTTGACCAGGCCACTCTGAAGAAGCTCAGATGACTTTAATTCTGTGGAAAGCGTGAGAACTATAAGAGGAGCGAAGGTTGGATTAGGTTCCCAGTTAGTGCTGGCAAATGTATCCATTTCCACATGAGGTATGCATTATTCAGCAGCAGTGATCGCTGAACTGACTCCAGAAGCAGGCAAAATGTGACTCGTGGCTTCTTTGGAGGTTTTCGAGTTTACAGGAAAGCATGGTCACATCCCTGACAAAGCCGACAAATGTCTCAGAGCGCTACATTTGGTGCATGTCCTAATAGGTGTGGTAAGGTTTTTCAAAAGAGGATAATCACATTATGACTTACTGGGACAATTCACTCTGATGTTAGCAGCTATTTTTCTTTGTTTTTTGCTTCGAAGCTTTATTCATTTCAGAGTAATAACTGTCAACACAGCCAGATGTCGTCCCACACAGAGGCGTCATTTTCTAATTCTGCGCCAGGACTTGAAATTACAAGTCAACAATAAGACGGTCAATAAGTTATTGAGGAAGGTCCCTGTCCGTTCAAGCATCTTGACATAGATAGAGCTGCCACACACATATGAAATGTGGATTATTTCCACAGAGCCATGTCCCTCTCTCTTGCCTTTGATTAATTATTACTGGCTACCCGTGGAACTGTCCCTGATGCACATGCAGAACAAGAGCCACACAATGGAGGTGTAGTGAACTGTTAAACGCTATTATGTCTTTGAAATGAAATGAACACGGAGTCAAGGTAAGGCACTATCCTGTAGGACTTCCAGGTTTAAATAGTGCCGAGCACTCTGGGGTGATATCTGGCACTCAGGAAAGGGCAACTAAAGAACAAAGTGCTCTGTCTCACGGCAGTGTGATAAATGACTAAAGAGGCATCTCAGAGAGGAGTTCTTCAATGTGCGATGACATTTATTCCAAATACTGCTGTTTCTTAAATCCAGTGATGTATTGTTAAAAGGGGAACAACTACAACCTCCTGGTATGCTCTGATTAATGTAGCATTTGGCTCCATCTGTGTTATGTTTATGCATTGGCATAAGCTAGGGTAAAAATGTAATGACAATACATGTTTTGAGAGCCATAAGATAGATACACTTAATTGGAATTCACTGTAAATATAACAAAATAACAACAAGACTGGATCAAAACCCAACGGTAGAAACGCTAGAAGGCTTTTATTTGAAATGAGGATTACAGGAAGTAGCATCATTCATTCGCCCAGTGGTGATTCCATCAGTCAGTCATGTGGAATTCAGCCAACCAGTTGTGTAACTTTAATCAGTCAGTCACTGACCGTCTGTTGAGGTCCAGCTCACAATAAGAATGGCAACCCAAAATATATGACTCCAGTTCTACAGAACAATATTTTTAGGTTTGTGTCAGCTACATTTAAACATCCTGAAAAGATGTTCAAGAACATCTTTCTTCTTGTAAATCCTTCTCCTCATTTTCTTCATTTATACCTAGCAGTACTTTAATTTGACTGAGAAGGACAATCAATGTTTTTACTGACATGATGCCACAATCACTGCTTTTGATTAAAGAAAAATGCATTTCAGTCAAGAGAACACTTCACATGTCCAGCAGATGTTTCTTTGATGCCATCAGAGGAACATACCAGCGTGACCCAATGGAAAATGATTTATATTTTAAATGTAATAATTGGCAGTGCGTTAATATCAAATATTACAAAGAAATACCATAGATGTCTCATTTTAAATGATGGATTAGATTTCGACATTCAAGAGTTTTACTACCATATGTGCAGTAAGCAGGTAGTTACACTGAACAAAGTAATTCCTATTCTGCATTCTTTCCGTCTCTAGTTGTGTTTATATGATAAAAATGACATTATTTTTTAGAAACAGTATGTGTATATAATTTCCAGGGGGTCAACATCTGCCAAAAAAAAAAAAAAAAATCAACAACAACAATTTGACTAACAAATCCAGGTTAATGAGAAACGCTTATGACATGTACCCCATTTACCTCCTTGTTTTTTTTTAAGGACATTGTGATATATATGTGTGTTGGGCATTGTCATGTGTGTGTGTGTAACTGTTCAGTTGGTAATGAAAGGGTTAACTGGCAGAGACAGACCTTGCTTGCTCTCTGGATGTCACGAATAATCTCAGAGGCTGAATATTTCATGTGGTAATTAAAATGTGTAGGTCAAGTCTCCTATGACCACCTATTTCTACTGATATAGGGGGAAAGCACTGGTGCCCCTCTTTAATGCGCCTCCTTCACCGAGCTGAGATTTAAAGGATGAAGGGTGACATTTTCTCCCATTTTGTAAATTAGTGCAATTGATCTGCCTAACAAGAACAAAGTTAGGTTTCCAAATACTGCATGATAAAGAGATTAAGCCTTTAAATGGCTTTCCAAAGGCAATCTTTATTGCAAGCCCAGACGTAAGGGCATTGAACTTTCAATTAGAATTTCTAATAGGCTATTGACTGGAATGTATTAAATGTTGCTACACAGCTATATAGATCCTGAGAGGGGATTTTTCTCGATCCAGGGTACAAGACCCCAAAATCCCTCAGAGGGAGATACATAAACACTCACCACAGTCACCTGACGTGTGTGGTGATTGAGTTGCGCATGTGCTTTTTTTCTCTGTAAATTCACATGGTTCTTATTGTAATTGTTGATGTAAAGGTGTTTACTTTAAACAGCATTACGCTGGCCCACCTTTGTAATCTATGGTAATTTCACCAAAGCCTTTTGATCCTTCTATCCTTCTATTTGTGGTCAGGATTTTTTTGTCCACGTCAGCTTAGTTCATTCGTTTTCTTGGCTGAGCTTTGATGTTGTTCCAAGAACCTTTGTTAGTCTTAATTTCCAAGGTTCCTTGTATCCAAGCACACGAGCTGTTTCTAATTTTCTGTGATTGATCTCAGGGTCTAAATCCGATTTAATTGCCTCTAATTGCATATTAACTGTTGTCAAAATATTTGTACATGTCATCCTAATTCAGCCTGCTACTCCAAGAACAGCATGGTCAAGGAATGTTACATCTGTTTTTCATTGTCTCTGCATCCTGCTCCTCTGTGCCTCTCACTTTTTCCACCTCCCAGCCATAATTTTCTCTCTTTGTTTTTGCCAGCCTCTCTCTCTGTTATGCACACATTGTAACTGCAGGTGATTATAAGCTTTGAGAAAGCTGCATCAGGATACAATTTGTCAGGGCCTAACAGCCCATTCTGTTCTGAGGGGTTAACATTCTGTTTGTGTTACAGTGCATTCAAACTCTAATTAAAACAACATTACATTCCCCATCTGCCAATCTCCCGTAATCTTCTTTAATTGCTGTAATTAAAGTATATTTACATGTGCAAAATACTTGTAATTTAGAAAATTGCACTCTACACTCTGCACATTTAATCAGTGGCGCTGCAGTGGAATGGAGTGATTTCAGTGTTTTGATTTCAGTGGTGGGCTGGTTCTGACGGGGTAAGTGGACCTCTGCCTGAGGTCTCGCAGAGGTTAGGAAAACAAGCCATTGGAGAAGTATTGTCTATGGGCTCTGATTGCTGCTCGTGTGGCTAATTATAAGCTTGAGCTCCCTTGTGAATCCAAGCAAAGCTTAGGTATGTGTGTGTTTGTGTGTTTCTATGTGCAGTGTGTGTGTTCAAACAAGCCACTGCGGCCTAATGCATTCGTAGCTCACTGCTGCTTGCCTCGTGATTGACATCACTATCCCCTTTCATTTATTCAAAATGCAAAGTGAATTTGTCGAGGTGTATTTGCCACCCAAACAGAGAGAACCGAGATGAGGCGGTAAATACCTGGGAATTAAACCTGCAGCTGGCTAAGCAACTGCTACTGTAATGAAAACATCAAGAACTGGCTCTGACTGAAGAGGAACAGCATGCTTGCTTTCAGATTAATGGTATTAGATAGGGATTAATCTAGAAGAGGGAATTTGTCAAACTGTAGCTTTATATTAGCATCACTAATAAGCGAGCTTTATAATGTCCCACATGATGACTCCATATTTCAAAGACTTCCTCTCTACTTGTGGTGTATTCAGTCATTGCCACTAAACACTGAGGCCACGAGTTGTCACTTGGACAAGTTTGTTGTAGCTGCTCGTACAGTAAGTACAGTCATTAGAAATGTCTCAATAAAGGTAATCAGTCCTATCAGTGATGTCAATACGACGGTAATTTCTGGAAAAGGTCCCTGGCTTTCTGGCTTTACTGTTGCTGATCTTACTAGCATTACCCATGTCTTGCTGGCCTAATTACATTTCTGTCTGCTTGGATGAGGAAAGCCCCACTCACGCCAGATGGAACCAGATGTAACAGCTCAGCAGTTTAGAGTCAGGGGTCCTGCCCTGGACGACCTTCTCTCCAACCTGCAGCCGTTGTCAGGTGGAGGCAGGTGGTGGCGGACCTGGCAGGAAGAACCGACTACCGCCACCAACTAAGTAATTGGCGTTTTCCCAAGAGATTCCTTATCCTACTAGAGCTGCTTATTAGCTGCACACCAGCAGTATGGACATCATTAGGGCACACCACAGAGGAAAGTGGGATAAGTGAGGTAAGAGTTTGCAGAAGGGAACAGCCTGTACCCAAATACTGTGCTTAGATCCATTTCCCTCTTCATTTTAATGAAAACTCTTCTCGGGGTAGTCGCCCTAATAGACATTTGAGGTTTTAATTGCTCATCCTCTTAGTATTGAGACTGATGCACAAATTATGATTTCATCTGCTTGGTTTGAATATAAGGTGTCCGCAGCTCTCTGAGTTAGAGAAGATGTTTTAGAGTTGAAGTTGCTGGCGGGTTACGCAGTGCAAATGATGTTATAGGATGGACACAGCCCCAAATCCTCATTAGCGGACACGTAGTTCCTCTTAATTAGTTTCCATTCACTGTAATTAGCATGGATGAAGTTAATCATCTGATGTGAAAGCAATCTAACGCTTGGGATACAACGTCCTTGGCCTCACTTTCATGTCAGGTTCACACACATTATTTCCTTCAGGTGCTTTTGCTGTTAGCGTTTTGTGAATAAAAGACAGATCTGTAAGTTTTTCGTTTCCCTTCTTGAAGGTACCTCCAACCATAAAGGGCTGTAGGCCTATATTTAGCTGCATTAAAGCTGAATTAAAGCAAGAGGCTGTCAAAAGGATAAAGACCAAAAATCACAGTTTCCTGTTATCCTTTAAATAACCAATCACTCCCTTTAAAACAGAGCGAACCTTCACAACAGGATTTGAAAGAATGTCAATCTATTTTTGATTAGCTCATATTTCAACACTTTACATGAACAAGAGAAGAAAAAGGGGATGTTGCATTGACAGCACTGTGATGTTTGAGGCTGCTGTCCCAGATCAAAACAAATGTGTGTTGTGTAATACAATGGAGCAGGACCACAAGTAGAACAAAAGCAAGTGATTGAGGACCGCATTGTTGGAAGCACCTTCTGTACCAAAATGATTGATACTCTCTCTCTGTCTGTCAAGCCCTTGAGAGAGATCCTCCTCCCACTAATGTTGCATCTGCTGCCAATCATACTTTGTCTTCTCGTGGTTACAGCGTTCCAAGATCTCAGTTTGCCCTTTTTTTCCTTGCTGTGTCTTTGTTTTAAAAGTGTGCATGACTTATACAAACTCTTTGCTATCAAAGGTATGATTCAGTTGTCTGTAGTATTAGGAGGGGTCGCCCACAATGAGCTTTTAATTTGATTTTTTTGCTTTGTGGTGTTTTTGTCTTTTGCTTTTTGTGTCCTTATTAATACCAAATATCCCAAGTGATCTTCTTAGATCTCAAATGTGTATCCACTCACCACGAAATGTCATCACAGCTAATCTTTTGGCTGTAGACAAAAGGATTTCAACTCTTGCCAATCCAAAAGTCAGATTTTCCCAGTGTGCTGAGTGCACGTTCTCCCTCACTCAGCCCTGTAGCTTCAGTTTCTCCCCTGATCTAAAGCAGAACCCTGCTTATCCCCTCCACTCAATGTTATTATGACAGTGATTATTTAAGACTGAGACGAGCTGGATGGGTCTACAGTAAATTAGATGTGTACAGACCAAAACAGTATCATATGTCTGACATTTTAACATCTTTCTGTCATTCCCTCATTTCTGCCTCTCAGTATTTCTTTCCTAATATGCTTTTGCTTTCCCACAGGCGGGATCTTTTTTGTGCAATGGAGTGTTTGGCATGAACTTTTGCCATATGCCTGTAGATTTGCCAAAAAATATTCAGAGCAGTTCTTTTCTTGCGCCAAGTATTTGGCCATCTGCTTAAGTCTTTAACCAGCAGCATCCAGGGACTTCATCAAGCTTGAACTGTGAAGTCAAATGGTTTTCTTCAGCTCCCAACTCAAGCTAGCACTGCTGTGCAGATTTACTGCTCTGGCAATTCCAAGCAATCACACATATATTTTATTATGCAGTACATAGTCACATTTATGGGATTTGCACTTAATGACAGCAAGGATTTCCCAGAGCTGTATTTATGTCATTAAAATTAACATATAGTTAAATTCAACAAAGTAGTCTCTTTTGAATCCTTTTAAATCACTTTTAGAAATAACATTTAACAGACAGGAAATCTATTTATGTTAGTTTGATGGTAAGTGTTAAGTATCTGCAAATGAGACTGCAGACAAATAGCTCAAACAGCTGCAATAGTAATTTCCCAAAGACGTCTTTACTAGCCATGACTCTACATCTTGAGTTAATACTGGCCACACTGCCACACTGAGGATTTTAAAGCAGGAGACCTTGCTGAAGAATGTGCTGCTTGTCAAACTGGCAGAGAAGAGGAGATAGCTTTTCTATGGGGGTGGGGTTCATTATGCAGCATGCAGGACACCATTATTAGCCCCATTACACACACTGACAGCCGCACATTCATTCTCCTATACCTGCTTTTTAAAATCTCCCATAAATAATGAGGGCTGCAGTTACGCTCGTCTTGGAGGAAGAGAAAAAGGTCATTATAGACCAGGCCTCCATTTGTCAAAATTATTTCATAATCTCAGGTCACGACGAGGGTTTTTGCTTTAGTTAATTATACATCAGACCACTGAACATAAATTCCCATTCGCAATCAATTTGTTACTCTGCAGATTGTGACCCTGTCTGCTGTTTGCTATGACTATCAATGTTAGCTGTGGGCTCGTAAAGACATGCTGAAATTTTGACAGAAATTTAGAAAGACTGAGTATATTGCATTTGTTGAAATATAATATAGAATATTAAGTAAAAAGATGACTGTCCTCATTAGGCAAAGAAATCCTCTTAGCAGTAAGGAATTTGGCAGCTTGCTATAATCATATAGATTGCTCCCTAAAGATTTTTGCATCGACGGTCTTCAGGCTACGTCAGTGTGGATTTGCTGCCACTCCGTTGTGATGTAGAGGTCACAGGGCCATGCTGGTTAAATGTGCCCTGACTGGTAATCGGTGGTGATGTGCAATATAATTACCCCAGCTTTTATCAGAATGACCTCTCTGACAAACTTCCCTGGTGGAAGGAGACACCTGAGAGCTTCCACACTTCCTATCTGCCCTTGTTTTATCGAAAAGGCTCCGCCTGAATGGATAATAGAGCCCCTGTTCTCCCAACAGACGGATAATGGAGGGTGGAGTGGTCCTCTTTGGCTGACTGCTGCCTCTTCCCTGCACTAGAGAAACCAATACCAGGCCTATCGGCTGATATATGACACTAATACACAGGCTGACTGGGGCCCTAAACAGAAAAGAGGGATTGTTCCGACTTTCGACTGGCTGTAGGATCCATGACTCACAGGTACCGCACTGTCTGGCCCCTGAGACCGCTCTAATTGCTTTACATCTGTACAAAGGTTTCTTGTAATCGGGCCTTCTGCCTCCATTTGTCTTCCTTTCAGTCTCCTAGTGAAGGCCTTAATTGGTCTTAGTGGGGCTTTTCTTCCAGTTAGCTCCTGGGCCTGAGCAAGTGGAAGATGTTACCTCGGGGGGCAGTGGGGTTTTGCTGGCTGCTAGTTGTTGGGGAGGTTGCACAAGAGAGGAAGTCAATACCTCTTTTACCTTTAACACTTTAATTAATGTTCTCCTGACAAGCAGTTTTTCCCATAGCTTCACATGGGGGGGTTGAGCTTCTGGGATCCACACAAAATCAAGACGTGTACAGCTTTGTGAGAAAACCTCACATGCAATCTCCAGCGGCCAATCGACATTTGCTGGGAATCCAGTTCTTTCTTTGTTGATTGTGAGTGCACATGTTTCAGCCTGAGTCTCCAAGACTGAGAGCTTCTTTATGTTGTCTCTGTCTGCAAGTGTCTCTAGATGCTCAGGTACCTTTCAAAGACTAGAAATATATTTCATTTTCTAAATAATACTTTTGTTCCGAGCTTTGGATTGTGTTAGCATGTTACGAGTTAGCATTTTCTCAGTTGTCATCTGCGCAGACACAACTTTATGTTCTTTCAGTATGTGCCATAGACTTTCAGTTTGCAGTGCAAATTCGTTGTCAGTATGTTTATATGCTCACACATAACTTGATGAGTATAAATATTCAGATTGGGGTCAGGATTTGAGATGACCCGATTTTCCTCGTACAGTCAACAAGATAAGAAAGAAAAGGGAGTTAATTTACCTTCTATTCCTCTCCAATGTTAACCAGGCCAATGTTTATAATTTTTTACATATATTTGCCCACACTGTTACCTTTACAGGACATGCGAACATGTAAAATGAAATAAGATCAAATAAAATAAAGCAAATGGAACATAAAAAAAAAAAAAAAAATCAAAAATGTTTCAACAATGCTTACATTTGTAAAAACAAAAGTATGGTATTTCCTCTGAATTATTAAATACACTGAATCTGTTAAGAAGAAATCTGTCCATCATTAAACTCACTGGTCTCTATTTGCTTTCATTAAACTACTTGAGAGTGTTTACTTGTAATAAAGTGCTGCTGTAAGCCAAGACAGATTCCCAGAGCGTAATGTGACCTACCTCACTTTATCTGACGAGGCCATGTTCACACTTGTCTTTCCCCAGAGATAACATCTCGTGTACATTGCTCCGCAAACCACATTTCACATCTTTAATGTAAGACAGCATGACGTGTTCTGCACTTACAGTCTTCTCTTCACTCACAAGTACACGTATATACAGTACATCCCTTATGATATCTGATATCTGGAATATAATTTGCTATAATATTTCACGTCTCAACAAGTTCTCTAAATGTTAAGTGTTCTTGTACAAGTGTGTTTTTTTTTTTTCGCACGTACAATCTGAGATATCTATATTGCCTACCATAACAAGAGTTTTTGGCAGCAAATATTCTTGGCTGACATGAATGGCTGTTTTTTTCTGCTGCTGATTGCATCATTGAACTGGATTTTTCCGTCAGCTGCAGTCTCTGGATGCCAAAGATTTTCATTGCCTTTTCCTGCATTTGAAAAGTCTGTGCGGTGCAGTGAATAAAGGACAGAGCGAGCTCATGTCAGAAGTGTAGAGCAGGAGCTCTGTGTTGTGAACTTTCCTCTTCTAGGTTCTGCTCTGCTGTGCTCCCTGAATTTCCTGCTGACTGACTGATATGGAGCTCTGTTGCCAGGGCTTAAATAGCAGCTGTAAGCGTCCAGCTGCTCCCTGCCACGCTCCACTTCTCCCCAGATGGCTCCGAGACATTCCAGCAGCCCTCCGGAGAAGCGCTCATGAGGAAAGTGTTATGGAGTGGCTCTCTGAAACACCGGGGAGCATCCCTCGCCGCACCACAGCCACCCTCCTCCTCCTTCAACCCCCAGGCTGAACGCCCAAAATCAGTGGAGGGCTGCTTGTACGGCTTCGTTTGCCAACTTACCAACGGGAGGCAGCACAGATGGTGGTGTCCGCAGCGTAGGCCAGCATGCAGCAGGGCCTGGGGTGGGATGGGGGGGTCTTGGAGAGAGCACATACCATGCCTGGCCTGGGATGCCACTGATATCCCCCAGGAGGAGCTCACACTGGCCCTCAGCAGATGACTAACAGAAGTCTGGCAGCTCTGCAACGCTCAGAGATGTTGTAGTGAAATGTTTTTCTTCACCCACATGGGAATCTTTGATTAGTGTTTTTTTGTTTTTTTTTCAGAGCGCTGCTAAGCCAACAGGGAATGCGTTGGTGAAAACGAGCGTATTCAAAGTCACTGTAATTTTCCTTGAGCACTTCACTGTTAATGTATGAGGCTGGCTGTAGTACTCCAAGGCAATCTTCTGTGACCTTGGCTGTGTGTTTAAGTGACGAATGGTCCATCAACTTCACACCACTGAAGAGAACCACAGGGTTCACTTCAACCATGACATTGCCCACAAAGATAATATCATGTATAACATACTTTGTTTAAAGTTATCGCGGTGGAGTAATTGAGAGTGAGTTAAAGAACAAAATTTTGCTGTATTTTCTGATTACAGGGTAACACTTTGTAAAATTAAAACGTAGCATTGTGCCTGTAATCTGGGACAAAGAGGAAGACAACCACAAGCTGACGTAAACAATACAGATTTCAAAATATTCAAATTTGGGGTTATTGGTCTGTAAGATGAACTGATTTGATTTAAATGGTCAAAGGTCGAGTGAAGCTCACCTGACCTCACGATCTCCCATTGTGAACTCCATATCTCAGAAAAAAGAGGTAATTTCTTAAAATTTGGCACAAACTTTTAATTGACCTCAACAGTGAATTGATTCAGCTTTGGTTGTCAAAAGTCACTTTCCTCATGTCTGTTCCGTCCGTCCGTCCGTCCATCCATCCATCCATCCATCCTACTCTCGGGATGTTATCTCAGGAATGCTTTGAGGGGATTTCTTAAAATGTGGCACAAACACCAAGTGAACTTAAAGATGAACTGATTGGATTTCAGTGGTTGAAGGTCAAGGTCACTGTGACCTCATGTCCGCCCCGTTCTTATGAATGTGATGCCACAACTCAGAAACAGAAGGGGAGATTGTGACGACATTTTGCCTTTCAGTCACATCCCTGTGTGTTTAATGTACAATATGAGACGGGATAAACATGGACGTAAACTGCAGTTTGACTGGTAGGTGGAGGCATACAACCGCAAGGCAGTAATTGTAGTTCACTTTAATTGTTGCTTGTAATGCAGGTGGGTGATAGTTATAGGAGCAAAGTTTACTTCGATAACAAGATCTTAGGGAATTTGTACTAGTTTTATTTTTGCGACCAGAAGATCCAGTTTTGATCACTTCCCTGTCCTTGTTTCTCCATCGCTCACCGTCCCTTTTCTCCCAGTGTCCAGAAGGAAGGGGAGGAGACATCGGGGATGGATGCGGGACTGTTGTTGCTCCTAGTGGGCGGAGGGGGGATCCTTGCTCTGCTGACCTCCCTGTTATCCTTGTCGTGACAGGAAACATACATCATACTGGGGCCTCTAATGTGAAACACATTCTGCCACAACTTGATCAAAGCCAGGCTGCCTGGACAGCAGAGTGCCCTGTAATGCCATATTTTGACCATATAATTGGAGAGTAACTACAGCTGACAAAACACTCCAGAGGCTTTCTCTCTCTCTCTCCCTCTGCTTCCTATTGTCTTTGGACCGTACGACAGCCCAGAGAAGGGTTGTCAAACACTATGCTGGATTTTGTGTGCTGAGTTGGCCTGAAAGCTCTTGAGTGTACCTGAAAATCGGTTGTTTTTTTTATTGGATCATGATTCAGAGAAACTACCCAGTGGCCAAGAAAGAGGCTGGTGCACCACATAACAGCTGACCCTGACTCACTGACAGGACACAGGTCGCCCAAGAAAACTCTATCCTCCACTCTTTTGTCTTAGATTGACTGAGTCTCTTCTCTTGCCTCTGATGACATGGTCTAGATTATGGTGATCAGCCGAGTTGTTCCACAGCACACTAACCAGTAATTCACTAAGTACAGATGTTTGAGGAGCTGTCAAAAAAATCTCCACTACAAAATATTTGTATTTTAAAAGGAAACTTTAAAAATAGATACTAAGATAGTATCAAGAACCAATTTCAGGTAAAAAGTAGAAGGATAAACGTTGACAAAGTCAGGAGTCGAATTTGATGCAGATGTTGGCATTTTGTTGTGTTCAAGTTGCACTGGATTTCCCACAAAGCTGGGCAAACATTTTTATCCATGGGTAGTCTTTCATTCTGGAAGCCAACCCCCCACTGCTGGGGCAGTCAATAGAACATAGAGCCTTGGGGCTCGAGCTCTGTGGTGTTCTGCTGTACAGCAATCAAACAGAAACACATGAAAAACACTGAAAAACATTACGGTTTGACAAGAGCCTTGAAACTGTGTCAGAGCACAGCTCCAAAATCAAAGTTCACATTACTACTCACAGTTTGACCACATGCTTATATACTGTTAATGGTTTTGATGAAAAAAAAAAAAAGCAAGCTATCAAAAGTTCAATCCTCAGCACTGCAGTCCTTTTATTTGGCTCATTTTTGGTCAACTCGGTTGTCCGTGAGGTTTTCTTCAAGTAGGCATGATAATGTGGTATTATTTTTAAAGTAAATCATTTATTCAAAGGTAAGTAGAAGTCTGCGAAACATTTTATTTGTTGATTTTTGTCAGAGATACAGAATCTGTGATGAGCTTGGTGCTATACTACAAACAGCCTCAGCCCCCTTTCATATGTGGCTTCAGTCTGTGCTTCTGTGCCTTTGTCCAGAGATTAAATCAGGCTTTGAGGGACACGCGGGGCCGGACTGCTTAGAACCATAACCGTCGTACTGGTACTGTGGGAGGTGGTGATTGTCAGGAGGCTGGTCTGTGGCTTTCAACCTGCTATCATGCTCTAACACTTAGCATGCTAATTAATCCCAACCAAAGGGCCATGTCAGTCACCCCATGCCCCGCCAGGGACGCTCCCACTGGGCTCATCCTGCTTTAATTGAGCACGTTTTTCAGGAGCCCGCTGTCCCTGGGATTACATTAGATCCCTCTAATGCACCCAGCCTGCCACCGGCATGAGCAAAGTGAACGGGAGAGGCAGGGAGCGAGATGAGATGTAGAGCTGGGAAATGTATAAATAAACCAAACAAACAAACAAAAAAATAAGACTGAGTGTTTATTAACACCCCTGGGATGAAAAAGGAGGTGAGCGCAGGAAATCATTAGCGCAGGAGAGTCAAACTAGACTCGTTTGATCTCGCTGATGGAGGAGCAAATGTAATTTACCATGCTGTGAGTAATTTGTTTTACCAGTTAGCATGGGTTCCTTTTAATTTCATTTTGCCTTGCATCAGTCTTTCAAATTAAATATTTTTATTTTGTACAAAGCGGATCTTTGTGAGCCTCGCGGCTCAAAGACCAGCCCTCGACAACAACTAATGTTTATTCATCTTTGCTTGTTTGCATGTGCGCTAGACAGAATCTTGACAGGAGTGTGCAGTGTCGGCTTTTATTTGAGTACTTTCTGTATAATGAGGCAACTCAGATGTACATCGTGACAGCTAGCAAATCATAGTAGGAGAATAACAAAGTGTTTTGTCACTGCAGCTCTAATTATTTGGAAGACTGCTGAAGCAGCTGCATCTGTTTTAGTGCCTCACCTTCTGTCCTCGTTTTGCTGCAAGATGTCGACTGTGTAGTCTGTTTGTGATATCAAGATAGCATTTTCAAACTCATAACTAAATACTACCCAAATAATAACTTCCAGTGTTCACTAAAAACATCATATACAAACTAAGTAACCGATCGGGGTTAAATTTAGGGTGTGGCCCTTCACATATTCATATAACAGATTTAATTTCCATGTTGTATTTACTGAGGAGCCCTGAGGGGGGTTGACCCCCACATCTGTCCAACACGCTGTCGTGTACCGTACCAGCAAGAAGTTTATCTGAGCCCGTCAGGGCGATACCACTTAATTGCAGCTACCAGCCATGACACAGAAGAGGCCTTCCTCCGCGTCGGACCTGCTGCTCTCAGCTGAGGTGAAAGGGGAAGAGAAGGGAGTCTTATCACCACCAGATGCCTGTGAAGCACCTTATCAGGCTGGTGTTCACACCGCATGGAGTCTGTGCACCTGCTCTCACCGGCATGTAAAATACCCTCCGCTGCTAACACAGAAGCAGAGACACCGGCCGCCATTTTGGATCCATGGTACACTTTTAGTCAGACCCCTGGTCTTCTGTTTTTATGCTAATTTAAAAGGCTCGGAATTTGAAGAAATATTAGCATTACATCCTGCGATCTTTTTCTTTTTTTTTAAAATACTACCCTATATTGATAAATTGATAAATAATCATATTTATTTTAGGATATATCGCTGTGTGTATTACACCATGGTAAATCAGTATTCCATGTAGAAGATTCAGTGTTACTGGAAAAAGAGACCTCTCCTCTACCTTCAGACAATATGTCAGCATGTTGTGCAAGATTCCAAACTTTTCTGAAACAATGCGTTCCGAGCTCCCATTACAGACTGATAAACAATGTGTGCTCTAATATGAGAGCGCAGGGAACTCTGCGTATTTCAGCTGTGTACCTGGCAGCGCCTGCAGGGGTTGTTAGCACAGAAAGTGCCGGTATCTGTGAGACTTCCAGGCAGATTGTTGGCAGAACTAGCCAGTTTCTCTGACGGGTGTCAGCTGGCTGCAATCCTCATAGCCTTCTCCTCCTCCACCTTGCTCTCCTTCCCATCATGGTAGAACCAGGAAAAGAGCTTTATGGAGCTGCATAATGATACACGGCAAATGTGCAGCACCGGGGTGATTGTTAACGGCAGCAGCTGCGTAGATAGCCTGGATGATGGAAAATCAGTGGGACCTCATTTTGGTTTGCCAGTATGAATATTAATGGCTCGTTTCCAGGCCATGGCTAATGATGAGGAAAATTCCCTAATAAAAACTTGATGTGATGGGCAACGACCCGCGAGGTCACTGGAGACAGTCAAAGTTAATAGTGTGCCATCAGGTGTGAGGAGTTAAGTGATTAGAGGCACAGAACCTAATCCTGATGTTTTTCTCCCCCCTCAGCTATGAGTCAGTGTGAAGGGAGCGAGGGCTGGAAGTGGGAGGTAAGGGGAGCAGATGAGGTTTATATATCTTGACAACACAGGGTTTCTCTCCTTATAAAGAATACTTCCCAGTGCATGCAAACTATGAATATTATAGGTAATGTTAGACGTGGCTACAGAGAATGTTTTTGAGTAATATTATTAGTAATATCACTTTATTAGGAATCATATGAAAATGTTTGATACTATTAGGATACAAGATAAAACATAAATATTTCATTTTTCAATATACAATGAAATATCTAATATTATATATATATAACAGGCATTCTTGACTGTTCTTTCCACTGAGGTGCTAACCTATATATATATAATATTATATATAGGTTAGCAGTCAAGAATGCCTATTCAGTTCGATGCCCTCATCTGGTCCAAACTCTGAAAATTCAGCGTCTTGTGTGACCAGCAAGCTGAGAAGATGCCACATCACATCATTGTTAATGTCTAGCATGTGGGGGTAATTACAATACACACCAAATGGACCTGTCCCAGGGGAGTCACCACAACCACACAAACAATGCAGTTTGATGTATGTAATTATCTACCAATCCTTTTTTTAATCTTTGATTAATTCAGCGTCTGCTTTCAGCCTCAGGGCCCCGTTGGCTTCTGGGAACAGAGTGCAGGGTTGTGGTGAGGGAAAGTGTGTGTTTGGAAATGCGTCCACACTTGCGTGGTGTAGCTATTTTTTTATTTATTTTTGACTTTTTTTTTAGATAACTTGTAAATACTTCCCACCTCCAGGTGTCCTGGAGCCTCGCCTGTAGCTACGAAAATCGAGTTAAGACACTGAACTTGGTGTTTGTGTAACAAATGGATTTTTATGGTGGCAAAGTGCCACACCTCTGTTTCTTCTCTGTGGTCGTTGTCAGGTGTGTGTGTGTGTGTGTGTGTGTGTGTGTGTGTGTGTGTGTGTGTGTGTGTGTGTGTGTGTGTGTGTGTGTGTGTGTTTGGTGGGTGGATGGGACCGATCAACACAGTGGTTTACCCTTCGGCGGCATCTGTTTCTGCCAAGCATCCCTTCTGTAGTACGCTGCAACATCTCGGGCTGAGTTAAATATCCCACCGTCCGTCTCACTAAAAACAGAAAGCAACACACACATGCAGCATTTTTATGGCTTCTGAAGAAATCTTTTCATCCCGGACATCCAAAAGTGTATATGCATTTCAAAAAGTGTTCCTTATTTATTCTTAGCGTACATTTCAACATGGAGTTCCTTTGTAAACATTGCTGAACTCTTTGTTTTGACATTTGACATTGGTGATATTATGTAGTAAAGCAATAGAGTTTTAACAATGTGGCGTTAGTACAATTTCTTAATGAAATGAAGTCGGATTTACAAAATTCTCTTTTTCAGTAAATTTGGGCACAGTCCAGTGAAATAGAACATTAGAATAAATTACTCCAGAATATTGAAACTAAAGGTCACAGACTATAAAGTTGTTATTATTTTATGGAGGCCCATCGTCCCTCCCCTAGCTCCACTGTCCCAGTGACTGGAATCCGTCAGTTTCTGGCCAAATTGAATATCTTTTGGATAAAGTTTTACATTTGAAGGGAAATTACATTCAGATGTTGGCCTGCTGTATTTGGCTGGTGCTGCACATGAGGATCAGACCTGGTTATATTAGTCCAGACTGAAGTCTGGTCCTCCCTGACGAAACATTTTTGGCTGCTGAAAGAAGCATTTGCCTTACGTGACTCTGTAGACTGTCTGAAACACTCCGGCTGTGTTGTCCTCTTTTCGTTGTGAATTATTTCTCATTTTCTCTTTCCCACAATACTTTCATGTGACAGTTAGACACCAAACAGATGCTGTGGAAATTAGATGTTCGATGTCATCACCACAGAACTTTGCTTATTTTAATGAGCTGTCCCAGTCGGGCATGTCATGTTGAATTTCCTTCCACTCCCTGAACTTATAGGTGTGCTTACAAAACTGCCTTTTATGAATACCTTCTCATGACATGTGTGTCTGCAGGACTTATTGCAACAGTAAAGTTATTCCAAAGTTTATTGAAGTTCTCTCTTGTGAGAAGTCACTTAAGCACTGTATACGTTTGGGCATGTGTGCACGCTTGACACTGCAGTCTTCATCGTCTCAGAATAGAAATCCTCAAACTAGACCACATCCTCTGTGAACAAAATGCTTTAGTTTACAAGTTCAACATTATTTAAATTATTATTTTGTCAGTAAAAGAAATGATTGTTTTCTAATTATTTTATAAAGATGTTCACTTATTTGTTTCCCTTTCATGAGAATCTTATTTGTGAGCGTATTGTGACAGGACATGCTGCTCTCGCTTTGTGGGCCAAAGCAGGTGCTGTGCAGCAAATCCTGAGCTCATCAGTCTCCTCCTGCCCGGCTCTATTTGTTGTTCCTCAATTCACAGTGGCAGGACTGGCAGACTGAGTGATGTGTGAGTGAGAAAGAGAGAGGGAATCAAAGAAAGAGATGGATACGGGGGGAGTGTGGGGGGGATTTGAGAATATGCATGGCACGGATCCCCATTTCACCATCCTGGTCTCCCTCTATTCCCCATGAATAATGTGGCACAGCCCCTACCCAGCGGTAGGCCAGGCATGCCGCCATGTCAAGCTGTTGTGGAGGATGAGGTGTCCAGCTTGGCGAGTCTGGGCTCAGACGCGTTCTAGCCCCACAAGCCATCCCACCCCCATCCCCAACCTGCAGAGCGGAGCACTGGGCTCCAAGATGGCAATCAAGGCTTGATTTGCCAACACATTTCCAATGATTAAAATGTAATTAGCACAAGCGAGCACCTCCTCCCCAGCTAATTTCCACGCACGCTGTGACAGGCAGGCGGTCGGCGGCACCCAGGCCCCAGCAGCAGATGGAGGAGGATGCATCGGAAAGGGAGAAAACCATTTTGCCATGTGACTGTTTGCATCAGAAAACCATCCGGACTCGCAGCTATATCAGGAAGGAGCTGTTAGGAGGAGGGAATGAGGAGCCCTTGACGACAGCACATCAAATTGGCACTGTCAGAGATGACCCTGGCAATGGCTGCCATCCTTCATGCTGTCGCTCCTGCTCCGAGGCATGCAGGCAGCTTGGCGTCTTCCCAGGGCTTTAACCCCTTCGGCCATCCCGCAGGACAACCTGGCTCAGGTTGATAAACAGACACCATCCTCTGTGCACAAGGGTGTTTTAATGAAGTCCATATCAACCGTAATTAATTCTAAGATCATGGATAGCAACCAGCATAACCTCAGGCTAATGTCACTCATGGGTGCGACAGTATGCATCCTTCGCAGATCCAGACTTAAGAATACACTATGGAAGAAAATATTAGAGACAACTTGTGACAACAGAGACGGCGGATCAGAAGTTGTAATGAGCCTGTCAAACACACACTATTGACCCTTTAGAATTATTGTTGTCATGTCTTTTTTGTCTTGATTAAGTTAACATCTGTTAGTATTTGTGGACCAGCAGATTTCCAGAAGGTTATGTTGGAAAGGGGAACATGACATACTTGCCTTGCATGCATCCTTGTGTGATGTGGTTACCTCTTTAGTGCAGACATTTTTCTGCGGGTAGCTCTGGCAGGAGACTTTGGTGAGCCCTGCTGCTGCAGACGATAGCATGGCTGCACCATTTAACATTCGGCCCATGGCTCCTTCTGTTCCCCCTCTGCTGGGCCAGTATTACTCTCAGCTGGAGAGGATTTAGGACAAGAATAATTTACTCCTACTTTCAGACCAATATAAACAAAAGGCTCGATGCTTGGACAGAGTGTAGGGAAATTTGTAAGAGCACTCAGCCAAAAGAGAGGCCCGGGTGAGAGCAGAGGGGCAATCAGAAGTGCTCCGGATACAGGCCAACATCAACAGCTCTTAGAGCTGAAGCTAATGTTTGACATTCCTGTGTTACTTAAACTAAACACTTGGGTCTCGCTGTACAGTATAATGCTGGTCCTGTGTAAATAGCACTGGGCCTGGATAGAGTATCACTTTCCTTTGTCAGCCCCCTCCCAGGACTAATGGTTTCCTTACTGTACATTACTGTTGCTCTATATAAGACCAATTTCCGAGCTCAGCCTGTCAGACAGCGAACTTCCCAGATCTCAATAGCACCGTTGTGTTTTTGCTCTATTCAGTAGAATATGTTCATTTCTAATTCATTAGACGTGGCCTCCCAGGATTGATATAAAGTGTTTTTGACATACAGTTAACCATAGCTCTGCAGGTTTATTCATACTAACCTGTCAATTGCTATTCATATTGTAGCATTAACTGAATTCAAGGGCTCATACTTACCTCGAAAAACAATCCCATACGTGAGTTATTAATGATGAGGTGTACCAATCCGTCAGGCTGTTTCCAACCGCTCAGTGTAAAGCTGAGATTTCTGCTAGCTTTCCCTCTCTGTTTCTGATGAAAGAGTCAGTAAGTTGAAATATAAGGAATAAAGAAATTCCTGATATGCAGGGATTCTTCTCCCCCGCCTCAGGTTGCGTTATGCATGAGGCAACGCATTAGTTCACTATGATCACTTATCAGTGAGTGACAGCCCCGACTTGTTTATTTGCCTGAAATGTGTTTTTATCTTTTTAGAGATATTATTATTTGTTACTTCTTGGCCTATGCCTGAGCAGTGTATTCGAGAGAGCTTCGGCATATGCACTGTAAGGATGATCAAATAACCTGCCCTTGCCTGTCAGGCCCGATCTCAGGATTTTTTACTTTGCTCATTATAAAGGTATTTCCATTTTATTAAGTTTTCCCTTTTTTCCACCCTTTGTCGCTCTGGGAAATTTGCATACTTCTATTCCTCGGGAAAAAAGTAATGACAGCAATTTCTTTTCTTTCTCTACCCCACTAGCCGTGTGAGTGCTTCGTTTAGTAGCACCTGCGAAAGCGACAGGCGCAGGGATGAGAAGTGAAAGAGAGCAGTTGATTAAATCATCATCAAGTCGCAGCACAGAAAGTCAATTCTGCTTGCCGTCTACAATGATATCCTTTTATCTTAAAGTAATGAGCTATGGCACTTTTGCATCGGGTAATACGATGAGTTCCATTAGCATGTTCCATTTGCTTCACAAGCAAGGGCAAGTCATTCCAGCCGGCTTCTATCTTGGCAATCAAAGCAATTGGCTGCACAGCCGGAGAACAGGGGAAAGGAGGGAGAGAGAAAAAGGGAACACAAGAATGAAAGGCTAGACCTGTTTTCTTATGGATCACAACACTGTGGGAGAACTAAAATAATGTCTGTTATTTGAACCCCTCGCTTGCCTGTGTTCACTGGTGTCTATTGCGTGCAGACAGAGAAGCAGCTAATGAGTGCTTGGTCGCATTACTGTTGTCACCTTCTTAGAGGCCTGAATGCAAGTGGATCCTATCTGCTGCTGCAGTAGTCAGTCCTGTGTGGGAGGCCACGAGAGAGAGAGACAGACACGCCTATTTATTCACAAGGTGCAACTGAGGCATAAATGCTAACAGTATGTAGCTTTTAATAATACTCAGACACTCACGTGTAATCACACTCTGCACTCGTCTGACATTATCCTTATTTATTCTTCCAGTTTTGACAGTCTGTAGGGCGGCTGGCTTTCTGCACACTGTATTAAAATGGGGGAGGAATGTTGTGGGTGGTGGAGGAAGAGAGTGAGAGAAATGGAGCAGGGCAACGTCTGAGGAGTGTTTGCCCAGTGCGTTTATTGCCTCTGCATAATTTATGAGCTGCTGGAGCTGACCATCATGGCAGTGTGCCGCAGGCAGCCCCTGGGGCCGTGTGGGACAGGCCTGTAAATTGGATGCTATGCTCCTGCTGAGCTCGCAAGGCCCCTTTTTACCATCCAGCCGGAGAAACAGATCAGCCACAAACCCAGCCAGCTACCTTTGAGCTCTGCAGGGCCCCAGATCAGCAAAAAACAAGAGATGGAGGCAAAAAAAAAAGGAGAGAAAAAAATGGCAGGGCCCTCTGTCGCTCACTCCCTGGTCTGTCAATCATTTCACCCCCTTCCTTCACCCCTTGCCATACTTTAATCGACACCCACCAACCCCTCCCTGTGCTCCTACCCACACACTGAACCAACCCCTGCCCATATTCCCCCCCAGTGCCTTCTTCATTACCAACTCCAGTGCTTCTCTGCACCTCAGCCATATGCACAACGTTGAGGGCCGCCAGTCACCCAGCATCACACTAATTAGTTGATAAAGAATTAAGTGGACCTTGAAATTGAAATTGGAACGAAAAAATGAAATCTAGCCACTTTTCCTCACTCCATTACAAAGTTCCCTTCCTCCTCTTGTCATTTCGTCATCCCCAGCCTCAAGCAGGAACACACATCATGGAATTATTCATTCTAGTTGCGATTAGTGTTTTAAAATTCCAGCTCCATCTGAATCTCACATAGGTTTCAATGTTAACAAGGGCACAGCGGCTCCTGAGAAATTTCCTTTGTATCAGCTAATGAACAGATCTGATGATATTCAGACGCTGAACATATGATAAGTTTGTCATTCAAATGCTGATAAGATGTGCTATTTTCAAAGGTAAATTGGATCACGGCACCTGTGTGGGTTGGAAATGAATTAAATTCAAACAGGGACTGTTTATACATCAAGGATTTACATTGTTCCTAATTTAAGCTCTGCCGTTCTTTTTCTTACAGTGTGACACCGAGAGTGACCAAGACGACAAGGTAAGCCTGCCAACTGCAGTGATTTTTCATGTACTAATGAACGTAGGTGGATCGTTTAAGGCATCTCTTATCGGGTTTCAATAAAATTCAAATATTAGACATTATTTTGGACTAAAAACTCAATGTAATTAGAATTTAACATCCTGTTAATAAGTGTGAGAAAGCCATAATTACTTGCACATTAATTATAAATGACTTAATGATGTGCCAAATCTAAATCGAAGTGTTCTGGGTTTTTAGGATTTTGATGACATTTAAATGAGACTGCTGTGACAGCCAGGGTTGTGGGTGCAGGCTTTCTTTTGCTTAAAGCATAGCACTGACTGGCATATGCACAGTGGGAATTCTACTGCTTATATTATTATATATTGTGCCATATCTATCCATCTATCAATCTACCTTTCTTTCTTTCGATTTGCATATATGCCTGTCTGAGAGAAACACTTTTTTGCTGATTTGAAGAAACACACTCTACATTTAGGTCTTCACTGGTTATTTCTGTTCCTGTAATCTAAATCCAAACCTCTTACTGTAAGGATACATAATATCTTCCTATGTGTAGTGCTGTTTTTTTAGAGTTTCAAATTAAAAAAGTGGTCACTGGGAATAGTCAAAGCACTTTGCAGGGTTTGCCGAGTTTTGGCCTGATAGTGGCGACAGACAATAACATGAAATCAGTATATTTGAAAGATATTTTCTTGCCTGGAGCAGAATCTTTACTTGAAATGTTTTCTACATTAGTAACCATCCAGGAGGTAAAGTGAAGTGTGCTGATTTGAAAGGTAATATTTTGGACTAATAGTGGCACTTGAGAAAAGGTTATAGTTTCAACATTGTCAAGTCTTGTCATCTATGGACTTTAAAAGTACAGCCCAGATTATATGCCAGTCATAAACCAAACAAAATAGATAGTGGGATTATGTGAAAATGAAAATGTGGAAATACTAGGAATAAATACAGATCCAGAGGTCTGAAAGCCAAAGGCAGCTGAGCAAGAGAACATGTTTTGTTGATATAAAAAAAAAAAAAAAAAGGCCCAAAGAAAGTTCAAGGTCTTAGTTCATGCATGAAAATTCATCGTCTTTGCTAAAACTATGCTGGAGGTGGTTTAAAGAGTCTGGTGTCCCATTGTTCGCTCCATCATTTTCAGCTGTCTCTTGGAAATGTCAATGAGTTAAGCCTGATTCACCCCAATTATTTTTGAGCCGCTCTTACAATTCTACCAAACCTTTTCCTAACCTTTACCTTTGGAAGATCAAATTCTCAAACTAGGCAAAGGAAATCAATAAATAAATCTCTGATGGTGTTTTATCTTCATAGTTCTCAGTGTAAAGTGCCGTTTTACCTTTTTAATGATGGTTGCTACAGTTCGGCCAGAGAAAAGTGTATTACTTACGATATCCAAACATCTACAGATTTGTTTTTAGCCATCCTTGTAGTATTCAGTGCAACTTTATAACATCCAGGTATTTATTGTTTGTTGTAATTTATAGACTCCAAAACCAGCCATATTATCTACTGGTTTCTAACCAGAGTTCTAGATGCACTCTAATGATTTAGTAATGCCATTTGCTTGTGGTGTTTAGACTGTGGAGCAAATTGAGTCATTACTCAGTGTTGTCGATTTAAATTGCTCCTTCCTCGGTGGCAATTCCTTTTTGTTTCAGGAAGAGAGAGCGAGCATGGTACGCTGTAATCCCCCCAGTGACTGTATTAATTCACCCTGGCTCACGTTACGCTCCTGATGAACAGCACCGACTACACCTTCCTGTCATTGATTAATTGTGTGTTAAAGTAACAGAGGAGTGAATTAGTAAATAGGGGACCCCTATGACAAGGGCTGACTCATGTGTTCTTCCTCGATGTCAGCGAGTAATTGGAGCTCCCACTCAACGCTTTTACCCCCTCCTTAGTCTACGTCACCTCTGCCACTATCTGCTCCTGCCAGGCACCTCGCACGCTACGCCCAGTGCCACTGTCATCTGCATTCTGTGGGCAGCATGGTCTACTTTACAGCATCGCCGCAGAGAAGGACGCAGGAGAGCAGAGTCATTTTAATGGGTCAAATATATTCAGATGAGGACAAACGTGGCTTATTTAGTTTCCCTTCAAAAGCAGGAAATGGAAAAAGTGTTCCCGGGAGAAATCATGTTCTGCCTGGTGTAGAAGGCCTCTGCCGTGTCGGCAGGAGCTGCCAGGCTCTGATAAGAGACAGCTATTCGCATCTCGGTGTATGTGTGCACACAATCCTGCTCGTGTATTTGTGTGTGAGTGTGTGAGTGTGTGTCTGCATGTGTTGGAAGCTGTCAGAGCATTTGCTCATTACAGAGTGACCTGTAGGATGGGTCCTCTTCAACATCACATGTTAATGGCATGCTGGGAGACAGGTAAGACTACAGTCAGTGGTCACACAACGCTGGTATTATTAGCTCTATGAGCGTTATCATTAGCATTTCTGTTAATGGGCCCCCAACCACCAGTCTGCCTTTCTCTGACAGTATGAAGCTGTCCAATCAAATGTCATACAGTGAAAAGGAAAAGATTCTGTCATAATAGTGTGAGCTATATGTGAGGAATATGACAAAATACTCCTGTGTGCATGTTGAATATTTAATATTCTTGTTGATTTTCGGTCTTAGCATAGTCTGTTACGAGACTGTAGCTTGGCCCATCCTCCTGAAACACACTCATCCTCTAAGTACTCTACCTTTTGGAGAATGGCGGCAGGATCACGTGATCTTTTTGTTAGGCAGGACAGCCCACTTCAAAGAGCTCCACAGCATCAGCTATCTCTCATGTGCATCCTCCGAAGCCTTGAAAAACATTTCATGGTTTCATGGTGTAGTTAACACCAAATGGATTTCCGCCGTCTGAGACCTCTTAAAGGAGCTGTGAAACATCACGGCTCTGAAAACATCTCTAAATCCTTTGGGGAAACATCCAGTAAAACACTTCTTAATAATGTAAATTTTAAAATGCATGCACTGAAACATTCACTCAACATGGATGTTTTTTTTATTTGAATCCAACAGTCGTAAATGTCTCCATCTTGTCGTAGCAGTCTTTGTAATATTGTCAAGAGCGCTCAGGCATTCGTACTGTCTGGACTCTGCTAATGCTTAAGTGATTTTCTTAGTAAGTGGCACCTTGAAACTGCCCATCAAACGTTTTAGTATTAATATCTGCTGATGCTGGAGTGTTTTTTCCAGTGTAACTACTCACCAATCATGTGACTTAAGCCTTTACTGAAGACAATGACAGGGACTCTGTAGTGTAATCTACAGGACTTTATCACTGTGTAGCTTTTTATTTCTCTTCCTCTTGCCTCTGGGCTTTTTTTTTATAGACCATACCTTTCCTAAGCGTTATTTACTCGCTCTATCAGTAGCCACAAGCTGTAAATGCCATTTTGAAAATGCTTTGCGTCTTATTAATGGCCATGCAATGGGGTGCCATAATTTGCTGTTCTTTGCTCTTATTGGAGGCAAGGAATCTAAGTAGGTGCTTTAGAGCAGCCAAGAGAACCTGTTTGTCCTTGACATAAAATAAAGATCTGAACTGGTAATATATTTGCTGTTTCTCTTCCTTTATTGTTTCACTGTGTTTGCCCTCAGGCAATTACAGCAGGAGAATCGTGTTTCTCAATCACTCAGCAGCACTGTACATAAAACCATTTTATATCCTCCTCCCCAAAACCCTCCCTCTTTCCACCGCAGTGGGAAGGATGAGTAATAAAAAGGAGAGAGCAACTTGTCAGCGTTAAAAGATTATGTGTTTTGCCCCCTCCAAAGGAAGAGAGTAGTGTTTACAGGCTTGAGTGGGTGCTCGCTAGGCCGAGTCTGAGGCTGATTGCACTAGAGTACCCTGTCAGCCAGTGATTTGTCATGTACTTTATCATCCTTGTCACTCTGCAGAGCGTTGTCATAGGTAACGTTCCCGCCTGCCCCCTCCCATCGCTGTGCTTTGTACCCAGTCAGTGTAGGAAATTTGTATTTACTTTGGGGGAGTGTAATTTGTTCCTCATGGATAATATGACCCTTAGCGGAGCCGGATCACGGGTTAGTTGAAGTGATATTTTCCGGTAATGGTAGTCGTACATCATGGCTGTCAGGCCGGGTTAGGAGGCGAGCACATTACAGCTCCATTTTAGCACTGCAGGCATCTGGGATTATTTTCCATAACCAAGTATGACATGACCGCTCTGCGTAGTGCATTAAATTTTTACTAGCTTTTTTCCCTCCCCCGGCAACTTCTGTGGCTTTTCCCTGGGTCTAGGTCTCGGGGCTGCCACGGTGATGGATACCCCCAAATTCCCAGTAGTCCTGGCCAAGGTTAGCGGGTGTCACAGACCTACACCGCTCCCCTCCATCCAATAACCGGCAAATCCTTGCTCCCTCTGTGGAGCGTGCACCGCCCACATCACTACTGCAGCCAACCCCAAGCCTCCACTCACATCCACACACACGCACGCACACACAAACACACATACACACACACACAAACAGAAATCCAAAGAAACAAGTATAGTCCTTTTTGAGAAATCAACTACCAAGTTAATGACAATGTGAGAAGAAAAAATATGACTACGTTTGAAGTCTTCTCTGGCAGTTTTCACCCAAGAAGGACAGTCACAGAGACAGATAGACATTTGGACACTTGTGTAAAACCAGCCCACCTTCACTTCCATGATAAAAGATAATGTTTACATATGGCAGTGCTTGTGACAGTAGACAGTGTTGCATTCCAGAGCTTTTGATTGCCTTCTTTGTCTTTTCTGTTCTTTCCTACTTTTCTCTTTCCTCCCCCATTCTGATTCCTCTCTCCTTGGCAGCAAGGTCAGCAGTGTAAATGCCACCCCTTGCCATTGACAAATGGTCGCCCCCCTGTCTGATAATCAGTAAGGTCTCAGAGGTGGACGAGCAGGCGGAGCTCATTAGGGCGCCATAGATGAGAAATTAATGTGAGATTCCAGGCCTGGGAGAAAGCCACACTGATGGGCCCGGGGTGGCGGGGGGGTAGAGGAGGTGGTGGCGTATGTGCGGGGCTGGATGGATGGACCCTGTCTGATGGATGACCAGGTCAGCAGGCAGCAACACTCCCCAGACAGTCCCACACATCCACAAACATACACACACCCACACGCCTGTCCTCCTCCTGTAACCTCCCCTCCCTTGTAGTGCAACTCATCTCACCCATTATCCAGGCTGTGCAGTACTGACACGGCCGACTGGAAGGCCACAGAAGTGAAGGTGAGAGGAGAGGCATCTCACTTCCTGATTGACACTTTGGTAATTAAAGGGAAGCCGCCTAATCGACACCAATGTTCACGTTTCTTTTTTAGTGATGTAACGTGAAACTGTCGGCCTGCACATCGCATGTCATTTATGCCACCTGTCTGTGATATTCCCTTCCATTAAATTTTCTGACTGTGTTAGTCTCTGCTGTCATGGTAGTCTGGAAACCCTGTTCGTGTTGAGACTCACTCAGCTACTCTTCAAGGGTGGACCAGTCAGCGATCAGTGTTATGACGTTGAAGTAGTTCCAGCGCTGACGTTGGTGGTGGAGTTTTCAGCGCACAACATCCAGTGAATTGTAGTCGATGCTGATTGGTTAAAGGCTGGTCCAGTAGTTTCAAAATTAACCTGAGGTTTACGCCCATTAGGGTGCAATGACTGTAAACCATGCTCACTGGAGTGTGGTCCTTATATGCATGCAGTGAATTATGATCTGGTTAAATAATTTAGTTAACATCTACCTCTTATGTGTTTCTATAACATCACTCTCAACTTAGTTTGACAAATCTAAAAGCAGATTACACTAAAAACAAGTCATCTTGTTTGATAAGCCTGGGTTTTATGTAGCGTAGCCAAGTGTTACATTAGAGGAGATTTGAGGAGCTGTGATGGTGAACTGAGAGTCAGCAGAATGTCTTCTCTCTGGCTCCTCCCACCCCCACAACTCTCCTCCCCTGCCATCATCGTGACCCATTTACAGTAGCTAGCTCCAGAAGCTGCACCCCCTCATCGTCCCAGCCGGTAAATCCTCATTCTGTCACAGCACAGAGCTAACACAGGCACCCTCAAAGGTGGACGATGATCAACGTGCCATCAGTTTTGTGTTTGTACTGTAGGTCTTTTTTCAAGTTTAAAAAAAAATAAAAGGGCCACAGGTTACTAGTTTCATTACTATCATTGTGTCAGATTGTCAGCAGCTGACGTTAGCTTGAAAGTATTTTCTGCGTGCAGGTCTGTTGACAAAAACATGACATAAATGATCGTGGTGAAAATAAAGAGCTGAAGTGGGTGAATAAATATTTATTCCATGTAATTCTCGTTTTAGAATTTCCATGAAACTTAGTACTTAATGTAACTGCTTACATTTGGCTTGTCTGATTGTCTGATAAGGCATCCACAGTTTAAACAGGCATATTGTGCTATATTTGTCAGACCGGGTGGAGTTTATCTAAAACCATTCTCAGACACTTCAGAAATATGAAAGCTCTAAGTTTGTAAGTGCTGAATACTGCTCTGATTGTCTAAAGGGTTATTCAAGTCATGGTTGAAGCATTTGGACCAGGCTGAGAACATTGACACAGAAGTACGGTGATTTATTTTTCTTTGTTTGCAAGGGGGCAAACACTGAAATGTACCTTTATTCAAAAGTGGAATGCGATCTAAAACTTTTTTCATTCATAAAGGCATTAATATTGCCTTTTAAATTGCCTCCTGATGCTTATTGATGGCTTTCAACAACAACAGTTTTGGTGTTGAAACACGGGAGTGTAGAAGGTCTACACTCCCGTACCTTGAGATGTGTTATTATACAAGCCTTAATGTGGTACACTTGCCACTAAAGTGCTCAACCTCGCCATTCATTTATGGCCAACAATAAAATGTAATAATGCACACGTTTGAATAGGACAAGGTTGCCAAGTCCTTGAAATCGAATGGGGAAAAAAAACAGTCACAGCAGTGAATCATGTTTCTAAGGCAATGATTCAATTCCCAGTGCATGCTGAGAACACAGGGAATGGAAAATAATTCTATCAGCAACAAAAACCATAAATATGCTGTTTGACTGAGATCCCGTGGAAAGGAAACGCCATTTCCATTATTCCTGAACTGGAAAAGAAAAATGTCTCAAGAAAATTGTGTACATATATCAGACTTAATAAGATTGGCCACATATAGAGAAGGTTTGGAGTGGAAACAAAAACCTACTTAAAGAAATATGAAGTCCAATGCACATTTGCTAAAAGTAAAAGTATAATGAGAGCGTAATTTTCCACTGTTTACCTCTTGTACATATGATATCACAATCTTCTTGCCACAAGATTTCTTGATCAATACAGTAGAGAAGGCATGGTATATTATTCTTGGTAACTGACTGGACTACTTTTATAGCCATCTGTTAAGCACATCATTGGCTCTCCTCACATTTCTAATAATCTCACTAATGCTGTTTTAGAACCACTATTAAAACTAGCCTGAGATCTAAGTAAGAAATAACACCCATGCTGCCAAGCATGTTGAGTCAAATGTAATTACATACATTTATAATATCATTGACCTGCACACTTAGGCCCCTGCTCCATATGGTGCCATTTGCCAGGTGCAATGACAGTAACAAAACGGAGGGCTGCCGAGTAGAAGCGTGTGCTGCGGCACATTGTGTATGTAGAACCTTCTGGGTCATGTTAGGCCGGTGGATTTGTGGCCGATCAAGAGTAAGCAGCGCCCCGGTTCCTCAGGTGTCTGTCCTCATCTCTATTTATGAGGCACTGTTGCCAGTTACCAGTCTTTAATAATGCATGGAGGAAGACCTTGGGTTCAAACCAGTGTCTCTGGAAACAGGCCGCTTATGAAAAAAAACTTGGCTGTTGTTATGCAGGAAGCCCTTCGCACTCCGCAGCACCTATCCCTTTTCTCTCACATGCTCTCTTCATCCCTCACTGTCTCTCTATCTGCCCTATCTCCCTGCTGAGAGTGAGTTCTCCAGCGCACCAAGGTTAAACTTTCTCACTGTGCTCGGTGGATGTCTGTCAAGGCCCGGCTCACCTACACATAAGCCCCCCCCAGCAACTGCGCCACTGACTCTCACACAAACCCTCTGCCCCTTCATTGCCCTTTTGTCAAGCCAATGATTCCTGCAGGCAACTTGCTTCAGAATTGACTGGCTCTCTGTTCTCTGTCTTTCCACTCTCCACAGCAGCCTCAACTCACAGAAAATGGCTTTATCCATGCAAACCAAGGCAGGATTTCTCTCTCTGCTGTTCATCAGATGACAAAAGCAAACCCAGTGCACATGAAGACAAACAGGAAATGATTTATTTTTACCGAATTAACAGGGTTGCTGACTGTAATTACGTCTATGGCAAAAATAATGTCTAAATAAAAATTGTGTTAACCCTAAATTTATTGAAAAGAACTAGGCACATAGTTTTCTACTTTTATGTAGGAAACAATCAGACTCTCACATGCTCCCTTGTTTTGCGTTAGTAGATATTTGAGCTTCATTGTGTTCTTTACCACCTGCTTGATAGAACAGTAATTTAATGAATGTCCTATTGGGCTAACACGTTTTAGTTGCACATGAGGTATTTCTATCAAAATTAATATAGGTGCAATAACTCCAGCAGAACCCGATATAAATCATCCAAATGCTGGTTGGCTGTTTGGCGAGCAGCATTTGTAGCTAAGGACTTCAGATTATTATACACCACAAAAATGTATTGCACATCTCTCAAGCAAATTACTGCTGTAGAGGACCGTAACTCTTACATCCTGCTGTATAAGTCACCAAAGACAGTAAGTCACTACAGAAGAAGATTCTAAATGAGGGAAATAGAGAGCAAGCCTGTCAGAATAAAAACAATCTCCCAGCATGCATGGCGGTAGCCACAAACAATCCTAATGACATCAGGGGCTTTGAAGAGGGGCTGTATGCTGTCGGCTCCTGGGCTCAGGCCGGTCCCATAACCCCTCCCACATCCTATCCCTGCAACCGCCACCACCGCACTGCTTGTTAGAGGCAGTGTAATTAGGTGGCTGAGCTTGTTGCAAGTAGCCCAGGTCACAGAGGCATGTCCAACCCTTGTCCTGATTGCTCCTTGGGGAATTATTGACAAAACACAAGGAGCATTGCATGTTGGGCTCTAATTATGTGTACAAGACATAGATGGCCCCGGGGAAATTAAATGAAATTCCCCAGCTTGATGGGTCCTCCACACTCATGGGATCCATTCTGTTTCTTATTAAGCTCAGCCATTGTCTGCCTTTATGAGGCGGCTGTGTGCAGCTAGGCACCAGCTAAATGCTTTTAAGTGTCTCTCTTTTCACAGTGGCAATACATCAATGACTCATGGAGGAAAATTGCCTGTCGATTTCGATCTACACTGAAAAGAACGTAAGCAATAAAGCAGCAAATATATTTAACTAATGCCTGCTAACATTGTAAATATAGGGTGTGAAATGGAACACCTGCTTGGCGTTTCATTGTGTAATCAGTTTCTTTTCACTGCAGCTCGGTCCGGACACATCCAAACACCTCTGCTCTAATTCCTCTGGCCCAAATACTGGACAGGAATTGATGGTCTCCTGCTTGTGCAAATGAAGTGATAAGGGGTCTCACACAGATTACACAAGGCCTAAGTGGCACTGAGAAAGCTTATGGAGATGAATGAATTCATGAGACTGCCTGACAGATTCTTAAGAAGCTATGTAATAAGGGATAAATCAAACCGCTACCATTTTGCCTTTGAATGATTTCAAATTAAAGCTAAGGGAGATGGCAGACCTCCCAGGTCCTATACTGAACTTCAGTATAGGACTGTGGCTGACCCTTATATATATTTCCTCATCATTAAAACACTCTTATGGCTCATGTAAAAAAGGCTGCATATGCAATAAATACTCCATTCCTTTTGATTCTGCACAGTGGGATGTTTGCGGTCTTTGAATTGCCAGACTGTGGGGGCAGGCCCAGTCTCAGAGGTCTGCCCACTGATCATTCTTACCAGCATTAATAATTGAATATCTTAGGTTGTAAGATGGTGGACCATTGAGGAATATTTCAGAAAATCTGTTATATCTGGTTCTAGTTCTAGTTATCTCTTATGTTGAAAATAAGCTGGTTAGAAAATAACTCCAACAAGAACAAAGTGAATACTTTATACAGGCTATCAATAACATTCACTGAACATCATTATAGGGCGCCATACATCACTCAAGCAAGCAGCTCACTGGCCAGATCTTCCTCTACAGTCCTCCCGAGACCAGCGTTGCCCACTGTGATCATCCCCCATCGATCGCTCATATGAGCATTTGTACAAGCAGACACCAGAGACTCAGACAAACACAGGCCTTTATAAAACCAGGATCATATGTGAAAATGTCCGGTCATCTCATTGACATGATCCGCATCACAACAATACATAGCTCTCAATTCAATTAAACATGGCCGAGCCCTCTATTAGCCCATTCCACCATGTCCCGCATGCCCTCTGGCTATGCAGACAAGCAGCTCGCTAGTACAGTGAGCACACACTCTGCAAATGTTACCAGGACCAGCATTTGGAGAATAATTGGCAGAAGATACAGATGTGGTGGCTGCCGCAATTCAAGGCCAGAGAAAAGAATGTGATGTGTTTAGAATGGCAAGTGGAGGTGAGTCATATTGACACTGCTGGCCCTAATGATATATCTGCCTGGCAAAGCTGCACAACCTGGGGAGGGAGACGGAATGTCACTGCAAACTAATGTGTGGATGACATTTGGTTTTAACTGTCATGCGTCAGTTTTAGTTATGTGATTTAGCATCTACAGTTGCAGCCCAGACACCAATTGCATGATGTTTATCAGTGCCAGGCATCGTCTAGTCCATGTCTATCCTCACTTTCTTAAATCTACCCCCGCATCTTAATACGTAGAAACATTTCATGGGGGTCCACAAAGCACATGCTCACAAGTGAGCGCTCATCTCAGCTCATGAAGTTGTAGGCACGCCGTTCTAAATAACAAAGCAAAAGACGTGCCCTTTGGGTGGTGAGATAGCTCATTACCTATGAGCGACCTTCCATCTGCACTCATGGCTGCTCAGGGAGCCATTATGATTATGATGGAAGTCTCACAAGCCATTACTGGGAGACAGCGTAGGGCTCACTGCAGACACACTAATGGACTCATTTGTAATTGGGAGAGAGGGAAATGACTCTGTGAGCTAGCAGTGGCTTTGTTTGATGGAGTATGGGGGAGCGCATACTAGATTTGACAAATGAAACGGGTTAGTTGACTATGTGAACTAAATTCTAGTGCTTCTTGGATCACGACATATATGCGCACACACACTTACAAACACTATTCTCCCTTTCTTGTGACCAACGGTGACTTGACTCCCAGGGGCCTGTTTGTATTATCCTTTGATAGAGAGGAGGTGGGAGTTAGAGCCTGAAGATGAATCTGTGGAACCCACAGGACGTGTAGGGAGAGTTATTAAAGAATATATTTATTGGAGGTGATAATAGCGTTGAGATAGACTGTTGGGGTTTGGTGGGGGATGTGTCACCTCCTAAATCTGGGATTTAATGGTGAACCTCACGTTGATCCCTCAGCAGGTCATCCAGTCATGACTACGAGACAAGAACACAAGTGGAGGCCTCAAAGATTTACGTGTATGGTTTTGTGTTTGGGTGATTTTCTTGTATCGGCAGTGCATCTGCAACTAAACATGAAATTCATATTGATCCACTGTCACTGTTAGCAGAGTCACTGCAGAGCATTCTTCACCCCATAACTTATCACTTTTCCCTCACAGTTGATTTCAGCAACATCTGGAAAATTGTTGCTGGAAACCCTCTGCAGAGGTTTATTTCCTATTTCTCTTTATTTTTAATTAGCTGAGATTCCTCGTTTTCTGTTTGCATTGTCCCCACAGCGTTGCTCCACACATTAGTTATGATTTGCTTGTTATGCCCCAATTCCAGGAGGATTAGAATAACCATAAGTGCCATTGTGGCAAAACATTAGCTCACCATGTGTTTACAACAATAACAACAAATGCTTTAAAAACTGAGGAAAAAATTTCTCTCTTTTAAAATTATTGCTCGGCTGGCAACACAAAAATACCAGGGTATAAGTGTAAGATAAGAATATCTTGAAAAATGGACACAAAAATCCTAAATATTTTTTTTTATGTTATTTATATAGACTCAATAATGTGGACATCTATAATGTAATCCATTAGAGAAACTCTAATGTTTAGTTTAGATAATGCAACATAACAAAATCTGGCCTAAAAGAATACCAGAAGGTCGACACAACAGCTCTCTGATATGACAAAAATGTATTCTATCGTGTTGTTCAGGTGTTAATGGTATTCTACCCACTCTGTGTCTTTGATCCAATATGTCAAACTTTTTTTTAATAAAAGAGGCAAAGGGCTGAGTCACCATACTTTAACAAGAGTCAGGATTTCAACTGATAATCAACAATCATCAAGTGATTGTTCAACAGTGTTGTATTTTGTGTTAAACACCTCAGTGTGAAAAGTGAACAGGTAAACTATTACATAATCCATAAAACTCCGCGTGACAGTTTCTCCGTGTTGTTAGTCCACATCCGACCTATTAAACCAATAAGACATTTAATAATAAATGTTTATAAAAGGAGGCTCCCTGAGCAGGAGCCTGACAGGGACGAATCAGAGAGAGAGATAGAAAGAGGTTGTGGGGGGGTGGGCTAATAAGATTGCCCTGACCTGGGTGATTTATAGATTCATTTGTGTGCTTGTTTAGAAACCTGATCTGCATTATTCATGTCCACAGAGGTGCAGTACTGAAGACATTAGCTGGTTAACCCCTGCTCAGGTTAGGCCACATTATTTTAATGGCCATTGCGAGGGCAGGCCTCTCAGCTCCATTGTCAGAGCAGGAAGAGGAGGAGGGGTGAAGGGGGGAGGAGAGAGGGGGTGGGGGCACAGCTCATTTATTTCAACCTAAAGCGGTATCTGTCCTACACCGAGAACAGGTGGGACCAGGGCATTATTATTCAATTACGTCTGTTAACGGTAAACAACACGCAGCGCTTTAATGCTCACCAGAGAAGGATAATTGGTAACCGAACGCCTGCCGACTTTTGACTGCCACGTGTTCCATTATTTATACGTCGCATGCCACCTGTCATGCATATGATGCCACCGCAACATTCCATGTTTTCTGCGCATATAATTACTTTTCATGTGCGTAATGATCACGCCTGGTAGCCATAAAATAGACTGCAGCAGTTTCGACACGAGGCCACATATGTCATCCTCGCTGCAGATTGATGTGTTAGTTATTAGTGGCAAACCAGTCTCCTTATATGAAGCTGCTGCAGGAAGAAAGAAAATATCTAACTTTAACGTCACAGCCTTAGTTTGAATTTAATATTTTATGCCTTTTGGCTTAATGTCTTTCTGGATTCACTGTTTTACTTTGTACAAAGTTTCTTGATTTTTGTATTATTTTAACATTTAAAAGAAATTCAAGTAACACTTAATTTGTAGTATTAAAGATAAAAACAATTTGCTGAAGCACATACTTGCCTTCTTCTACTTGATGTCTCTAACATTTCAGTAATACTGCTATGAAGGACATCCTGTATGGCTGCCTATACTGTGGTATTTGGAAGATATCCATGTCCTATTCTATGTATCATCTCATCACTTTACAAATGACACAGTCAACAACACCCCAGTTTAAGTAAGGACGAGATGTGATAATTTTCCTTCCATCTTCCCGGTGAGGAAGATCCACCCCATTCTGTGCTTCTTTCTCTCCTCTCTCCGGGGAGAATACCATCATGCATAAAGAAAGACACGGAGAGCGGCAGCAGCATATGTCTGGTGCAGAGGATGCGGCGCTGACAGGCCGGGCTTATCGTCTCTGCAGCTCTTCACTACAAGCGTGATTACCGCTGACAGCTCCGACTACTGATAAAAGCGGGAACATTAAAGAAAACAGAAGAGCCGCGCAGACGACGCACCAGTGTTTCTTCTCATCACCTCCCCTCCCCTCCCCAGCCCCCCGACGCACACACACACACACACACACACACACACACACACACACACACACACACACACACACACACTCCCCCACCCCCAACCACCACCACCACCACCACCACCTCCACCAGCAGCTCCTTCTATTCCTCGTCTTCCCAGTACCCCACGCCAGGGTGTCAGAGCTGTCGAGAGCGGGAAGTGACATCACAAGAATTTGCCAGCAGTCTCGAGGCTCATCATGTCAGCGGCAGCCTGTCTTGTGTCAGGCTTCCCCCAGGCAAGCTGTGATCCAGCCCTCGTCTCGGCACATCAAGACTCCTCGCCGAGGAGGGGAGGGAAGGAGGGAGAGAAAAAAATTAACAGAATGTTTTTCCATCTTGTTAACTGACAGCATCGTTTGTTAGAGCGCTGTCTCAGCAAGCGGAGTGTGTGGAAGGGTTTCAGATTGGCAGAGGGAAGAATTGGCAAGTGAAAGCATGGTGAATTATTGAGTTTGGATGAGGTGTCAGAGCGAGTGCGTTGCTTTGCGTGGGTTTCCAGAAAGCATCTGAGGTGTGATAGGAGAACAAGCATGGAGGAGTGCTTGATTAAAAAGCTGTGAAGAACGTGAGGCATCGTTTTCTTGGGCTGGTCAGAATATTTGTGTTTGTATCCGTGTGCATACTGTACATAATTACTTTGAACATCCAAAAGAAAACGGTACTAAAGCTGTCCCTTGTTTCTTCCAGAACTACTTTTTAGTCTGCCAGAGTGAGACGCTGCTTCACGAGTCATGGAAAATCTGCTCTATCTCCTGGGTAAATCTCCATCTCTCAGATCTGGCCCTCTGTCAGCTCATTTGGACAGAGAGGGGCTGCCTCGGCAAAGAATGCTTTTGATTCTCTTTTCATTTATTTGAACTGATCTGCTGTGATTAAGAGCTCCGTGTCTCATTATTCTCTTTTGGAGAGGAGCGGGGCATTGCCTTTTGCCAAAATATTTGAATGATTAGGGCCCAGGCACGGGCCATGCCAAAGCAACGGGAAGCATTCACTCTGCTTATTAGATTCACTTAAATGCTGTTGTAAATCATTGCTGCCAGTGCACGCTGCCAGGCCCAGGCTCCACTTCGAGAAGCTTCCACTGCCGATGCCAGAGCTCAGCGTAGAGCCATTAGAGGCAGCTGAGACTGTTGGTCTGTGCTGCTGTTTGTTTTAGCTCGGCCTGTTAATGCAGCAAAACGGTTGTTTGACCAGTTTTGGATTCATTTCAAATAATGCAATTAATCAAGCAGCTGTGAGACGTGGTCGACTTTGAGAAAGCTGATCCTGTTGAAAAAATGTTGAAACCAAAAGAAAGCAGCTGGAAATAATTTCTGACTCCAAGCTGTAATTATTTTAGGACATGAGTAACTATGATTTAAACTTCAAGGCACTGAAACATTTATTAATACCAAGATGCCATTTTTAAGCCAATTTAGATGTGTCGTTAAAGAAACAATTGAAGTGTTCGATGTGAATGAAGCAGATCGTTGCCTGCATGATTCTGGCCCTGAAACTGAGCGAGTGTGATTAGCACTAGAGTTAAACTTAAGTGTTATTCTATTGTTCTGTCAATTTTAAGATTGCAGAGTGAGAGTAAAGAGGAAAAATGGTGTCTTACTGAGCACTCAAGGAAAAATACTGGCTTTGGTCTTTTGAAATACCCCAGGAAGCTCAATCATGCCTTCCATTTTGGCATATTGTCAAGAAGCAAATGCAACAAATCAGAGCATATTGTTCCCCAGGGGGGTAATAAGAGCCTTTGCACCATGAGCTCCACGGCTCTGCTCACGCCCTCTTTGTGACAGACTGACTACATCAGTTTTTTATTCATATTGCTCCAGTCAGCATCTGTCATGGAAAGCCATCTGTGGTGATAGGCCCTCCTTGTTTGTCATTTGGTCACTTTCTTCACAAATAACAGGCAGGATATTTCATCTGTCTGTGTGCTAGAGTAACGGTCAGTGTGTGAGGATGGAGGTAACGTGAGAGGGATTTCCTCTGTCCTCGATGGCCTATAAACACTCAGCACCAGCTTTGGCTCCTGCGCCAGCTTGCTTTTCAATAAATGCTGCGGTGCAAAAGAGGACAGATGAGGATTATGAGGTGTGACTGGGGTTGGGGAGGTGGGGGTTGAAGAGAAGGAAGAGGAGAGAAGGGGACAGGCAATTTAACAGCAGCTGTGACTCTGGAGGGGGGGGGGGGGGGGGGATGTATGGCGCCCAGCCAGCGGAGCAGTGGAAAACAGTGGTCCAGACTAATGATCCACAGCGTGATCGTTATGGCCCCCACAGAAAGGATGGGCACAAGGCATGGTTCCCTTGAAATCAATTCCCAGGAAGCGTATGAGTACTAGTTGTAAATCACGGTGGTACGGAAGGATGGATGGAAGGCACTGGGGATGAAAGGAGAAGGTGGTTGTGGAAGAGGAGAATGGATAGAGGGGGAGCTTTCCAGGGTAGATGGATAGTGCATGAAGGGAGAACTCTTTCGATCATAAACCCTGAAGGCAAAACGACCCACCCCCCTCCCCCACCCAGCGAAAGCAAACCAATGATATGGCTGTTCCAGCCTCTTGCCCCTCAGCCACCCCTGTGCTTGATGGCTCCATCGCAGGCTGAGGTTTAGAAAACTGTTCTCAAATTGATTTATATCCCACAGAAGAGCCCCATCAATCCTAATATGAAACTAATGAAATCATTGGGTGTTGAGGGGAGAGGTGTAGGTGTGCGAGCAGGCGTTTATACATCTGTGGGTGTATGTGTTTTCTGTGTGGTGGTGGTGGTGTTTGGGGAGGGAGGGGTTAGAAGTCACTTTAGAAACATATCATGATAAAGAAGGCATTGATCAAGGAGAGTCCAATGATGACAAATGCCGCAGCTCTCGAGATAAACACCCCAAAGCAACAGTAATGTGGTTCAGTGCACGGCTGCCTTGAAGAACAGTTTTTCACGTGGTTTTCACTTGGTTGATACATTTCAGTTTAATTAATGCTTTACAACATATGTTTCATTTTACACTTTATTTACATATGAACTCAGTTTTTACTTAAAGAAATATTCCAGCGAGGCGTGTTTTTTATTATATTTTGTCTGTTATTATGTGTAAATACAAGCAATTTTCTAGTGCAGTGATTATTAACAACATTTTAGACACAGTGACCTTTGGTTTTACCTCTAAACTGATTGATTGACATCATTTGCCAAACTGTTCCTGTGTCTGCTCGTGTTTTTTTGCCCTGTCTGACTTCCATTTTTCGATGCCTGTTGTTGTCAAATCTCAGCATTTACTTTGGAATGGAAAATTCTTATTATATATATTATATTAACTGGAAAGTTGGAAGAAAGAAAGGACTTGAATTGTAACGAAGCTTAGTTTTGTTTAACACATACAGGTATATTATTGGGTATTTGCGATGGTCCTCGAGACTGAAGAACATACAAGAGTGAAAGCATTAACATTTAGAGAAACACGCTCCAAGTTTAGAAAGGCATCTTATAAAAAAGCAAAGACACCAAAGTTCATCTATCTTCCAGTAGGTATTATATCATATCAAAATGCCACAGACATCAGAGCCAGAGACTATTCTCCCCAGGATGATGTCAGGCATCTTGGCTGTTGGCTGTGAGATGATTGGTCGTCTCCCCCGTCAGGTGGGCCCTCACATCTCTGAAAAACATTGGTGCAAATTTCAAAGTAGGCATTATTTGTATAAACTGACAGCAAAATTGTATGTGCTTTGTATATGCTCTGCACAGCCCAGGACCATTGAAGGTGTTGGCCCATGCCTTCCTTCAGAATCTTTGTGACTGTGGCACCACAAATGTGAGTGTTACTGATGTGCTTCCACAGGTCACCAGTGTGGACCTGGTCTAAAATCTCTGAGACCACAACCCATATCACCCATTTCAGGGAAAAGAAAAGTGGTGTGTGTTGCACTGATAATTAATCTGGGGCACAACTTAATGTTTCATCTCCTCCTGCCTATAGGCAGGAGGAGATGAAACATTAGCTAAGGCTCCCGCTGCTTTTCAGACTGTGATAAAGCCGCGTAAGTTTCAGCAATAACAAATGAAACCATCCCCCGTTTGCTATTTTTTTTTTGTCTTCCACCGTCGTTCTCTTCACTTCATTATGCAGGCAGCCTGACTCTATTTGACAGAATGTGCTATCTGCCTCCCCCAGCTGCAGTCCACCCCCCCTCACTATCAGAGCATCTCTGGCAGCTTAACCCCACTGCTGCCTGCCACAGTAAAGCACAGAGGAAATGATGATGATGCTGCTGTCTGAAGAGAGACTGAAAGGAACGAAAGATAGACCCCGAAGCACCTATGTGGATGTCGGTACTTTGGCATCACAAGTGTGGCAGGGCTTTGGTGCAGCTGCCTTTCAGGGGCCTGGCAGACTGTAGAATTTACCCTGACCATTTTACATTATATTATTTTAATTCATTATAATATGAGATATGAAATGGTCAAAATTAATTGACAACAGCTTTGTCCTGTTTTGAGAATACAATATGCAAATATGTTACAATCAGCCAGCAGCAGTATATCTCTGAACTTACACTGACCACACACAAACACAGGCTAGTTCAACAGTCTAACTGACTTAAGAGTTTTAGCTGAATTAAAAAGCCTGGCATCAAAATCAAACATGTTACACAGCTGTTCTTCACCCGATCTACACTGCTCAAAAAAAAATAAAGGGAACACTTAAACAACACATCCTAGATCTCAATGAATGAAATATTCCAGTTGAAAATCTTTATTCATTACATAGTGGAATGTGTTGAGAACAAAATAACATAAGAATGATCAATGGAAATCAAAATCATTATCCCATGGAGGTCTGGATTCAGAATCATACTCAAAATAAAAGTGAAAAAATCAGATCACAGGCTGATCCAACTTCTGTGGAAATTCCTCAAGACAAGTCAAAATGAGGCTCAGTAGTGTGTGTGGCCTCCACGTGCCTGTATGCACTCCCTACAACGCCTGTGCATGCTCCTGATGAGACGACGGATGTTCTCCTGAGGGATCTCCTCCCAGACCTGGATCAAAGCATCAGTCAACTCCTGGAGAGACTGTGGTGCGACGTGGCGTCGGTGGATGGAACAAGACACGATGTCCCAGATGTGCTCGATTGGATTCAGGTCTGGGGAACGGGTAGGCCGGTCCATAGCATCGATGCCTTCATCATGCAGGAACTGCTGACACACTCCAGCCACACGAGGCCCAGCATTGTCATGCATCAGAAGGAACCCAGGGCCCACTGCACCAGCATATAGTCTTACAATGGGTCTGAGGATCTCATCCTGTTACCTAATGGCAGTCAGGGTACCTCTGGCTAGCACATGGAGGGCTGTGCAGCCCTCCAAAGAAATGCCTCCCCAGACCATCGCTGACCCACCCCCAAACCGGTCACGCTGGAGGATGTTGCAGGCAGCAGAACGTTCTCCACGGCGTCTCCAGACTCTGTCACGTCTGTCACATGTGCTCAGTGTGAACCTGCTCTCATCCGTGAAGAGCACAGGGCGCCGACGGAGAAGCTGCCAATCTTGGTGTTCTCTGGTAAATGCCGATCGCCCTGCACGGTGTTGGGCTGTAAGCACAGGCCCCACTTGTGGACGTCGGGCCCTCGTACCACCCTCATGGAGTCTGTTTCTGACAGTTTGAGCAGAAACATGCACATTAGTGGCCTGCTGGAGGTCATTTTGTAGGGCTCTGGCAGTGCTCCTCCTGTTCCTCCTTGCACAAAAGAGCAGATAGTGGTCCCGCTGCTGGGTTGTTGTCCTCCTACGGCCCCCTCCACGTCTCCTGGTGGACCGGCCCGTCTCCCGGTATCTCCTCCGTGCTCTTGACACTGTGCTGACAGACACAGCAAACCTTCTTGCCACAGCGTGCATTGATGTGCCATCCTGGATGAGCTGCACTACCTGAGCAACTTCTGTGGGTTGTAGACACCGCCTCATGCTACCTCTAGTAGTGAGGGCACTGGCAAAATGCAAAAGTGACCAAAAATCAGCCAGAAAGGATGAAGACAGAGAAATGGTCTGTGGTCACCACCTGCAGAACCGTTCCTTTATAGGGTTGTCTTGCTAATTGCCTCATTTCCACCTGTTGCCTGTTCCATTTGCACAACAGCAGGTGAAATTGATTCACAATCAGTGTTGCTTCCTAACTGGACAGGTTGATTTCCCAGAAGGGTGATTGACTTGGAGTTACATTGTGTTGTTTAAGTGTTCCCTTTATTTTTTTGAGTAGTGTACTTTTAGCCGCACTACATAAGCTTCATATTGCCTCCTGCATTGGTACCAGACCTGTACATAAATCGTGTATACACGCGAATACCTCAAAATCCTCCAATATAGACTTAATTCTATGAAATAGTAGGCTGTGGTTTATATATTGGACTCACCGCTGAGTATATGTAAGCTAAGTTCATCAGCATTTTGTCCCCTCGCAAACAATTCCTTGCAACAACACAGCATCCAGATCAGTCTCCAGAGAGCTGTAAATAAGCTTAATGAAGAAACAAACAAACGACTTTCAGGCTGAGCCGCAGAAAGCTGCAGGTCTGGAAAGCTTGGCATATCTAATTTGTAGGTTAATGTCAGTGCAGGCTTATTTATCTAGATTATCCTCTGCACCAGATAATTAGATGTGCACATGCAGCACGAGGGACAATGTCAACAGAAGCCCTGCTTTTGTGTCTGGCAGCTGTAGCTTGTATTGTTTCTGTCCTTCAGTGTCACAGGAACATGTTGTCGAGTTGCTGTCAATATTTTAAACTTTCGACTTGTATTGGATGGTAATGGCCATGATTGGCTTTCATCATAATTTGATTTGTTAACATTGCCTTTGAATTTAATACTTGAAACAATGTAAACATAATAAAGAATATGTTCTTGTGCTGCAAATCCTAATCAAATAGCCACTTAGACTGTAAACTGTATTTCCCTATCATGTGCATATGGCCAGTACTAATGATTTTGAGTCATAAGCATTGTGCTGGCTGGAGCATTGTGAGTACTGGCATAATGAGTTTGGTGTGAGATTTGCCAGTGACAGGTCCTCATTCCCTGGACTTGGCTCTGGTCTGTCTCTCCCAATGTATGTTAACTGTCAGGTGTTCAGAGCCATACTGCCGCTGAAGTTTTTTTTTCCATGCTGTCTGCTTTTGATTTCTTTTCCCAGAGGTGTTTAAAAAAGCGGCTCGATTGTTAGTGACAATCAGCCGCTCTAGCCCTTTTGAACAGAAGGTTTGATTTAATCGTGAGGCTGTCATTTATTATTCTGGAGCGGCAGCCGCCCCTGTGAGGCCTGGGCCTGATCAAGCGCCTCGGAGCTGTCCCCAAGATCTCACTCTTTTCCCTTTTCCCCGTTATGTCTAAATCCTCAATACAAATCGCAGTGTTTCGGCTCTCCCAGTGGGGCCTATTACTGCCTGTGGGGCATTAAAGATCATTAATAGTGCTGTCAGAGAAAGAGAGGGAGAAAGGAAGCAAAGAGGAGGAAGAGCGGGGAGCAGCAGTGAGTTGCTTAGCAGCTCATAAATGGGAAATTAATACATCTGCTTCATTAATGCTGCCTCGTGTTTGATGTTTGTTAGCTGGCAACTTTAATGATGTAGGTTTGAGCCGACGGGGCGCTTGACTAAATTTGATTCCTCCAATTAAGTAGTCAGGCTTCTTTTCTTTTGGGAAAATGGCTAGAAAGGAAAAACTGCTGCCTAATTATGGACTCCAAACCTTCAGTTTTGTGCCTCCTGCTCTTTTTTCCTGCCTCCCTCTGTTTCTTCTCTCTTTCTCTCACTCATCATCTGTCAGCAACTGATTGCAGTGACACATTCATCAGCAATGGCCCGCACTGAGTTGCCAGGTGAAATTTGTTAATCAGTGCGTGTAACTTTCTTAATCATTAACATTAACAAATGGTGTATGTTAATTGATGTGTAGTGCAAGGTGATGATCGTCAGCCAAATGATTAAATTACTACTATCAAGGTTCTAGACAAGAACTACTGCATCTTAATCGCAGCCTTGGAAATCGAACATGCTGGAAACATAAAAGCGTCTAAAAGCTTTTTCTTGTGCATGAATTCCAGCCAATCATACAGTTTAAAGCAAAAATGTTAGATATTGCAGAAAACCACATTCATTTTGCCAACTGAGGCTCAGGATAAGATCATTCTTTCATGTTTGTGTACTTGAAGTGAAGTTCGGAGAAAGGAGGCAGCGCTATTATTTAAAGATACGATGAATGATATATTTGCGTACTGTATGTGAAGCAGGTTACCAAACCATTAAGTTGCATGAACAACATATGATTCAGATGATGAGAAAATGAATCGTCCAGTTGTAGTTTGTTATCTGAGATGACGGTTAAACATAAACAACACAATTCTCTTTTCCACGGCTGATTAATTGTCTGTATTTACATGCAATTCATGCTTGGGCTGCAGCTGCTGAGTCAGGAGGAAATAACATTGTTTTTTTTTTTCTTTTATATGTGGTCAGTACTAGGAAAGATAATTGTGGAATTAATTGGTTAATTTTCACTTCTGCCAATAAGCAAGGTGGGAACCATAAAAACTGAATTTGTATTAGTCCTCAAAAAAAGCTGTCTTCAAAAGAAACAGGAAATGTGTGCTTGAGTCCAAGATTGAAGTTGAGAGGAGACAAAAGTTAGTTGTCTTTGAAACCAGTTTGACTCTGAAGATGGTTAAAGTTATGATCTGACCCTTTATTATATGAGAGAATATCTGCTTTACATCTGCCAACTTCCAGTTATGATGTATACTGCAGAGGTTTATTCATGAAACAATGATTAATGTTAAAATATCACTGTTTTGTTGTCGTGTGTAGAGATACTTAGGCAACACATCAAAACAATTACAGAATGCTCTCTATGTAGTGCAAATCAGCATTCAACTTGTGTCCCACTTTAATTCAGTATTTTGCATTTTAATTTAAGTTCAGCCAAACAACGGAAGTTTGGTATCCCCTCTACCAATAGGTCACTACCTTAATACCAATCATTTTCTGCCCTGTTGGCTTTTTTTTTTTTTCTTGATGTGATGTCATTAGACACAGATGGTGACACCTTCAACCATAAAGCCACTCTTGTCAATTGACCATCATTTTACTCTTTGAGTTATTCACCACATCGGTACTCACAGATTGTGCTCCTCGAAGTGTGTTGGCTTGGCAAGCTATACGCGGGTGGGAGAGCAGGGGAGAGCATTAGAGGGCGGGGCTTCCGGCTCTGTTGGCCTGGGACTAATTGTCACTCTTAAACAACCAGCCAACTAACCTGCCCCCACCCACACACACACACATACTAGGGGTGTTCGATATTGTTTTGTTCACAATAATACCATTATAATTTTTTTTCTAAGAAAATTCACATCATGATAATGGCAATATTGCGACCTGCTATCGTAATGACGTCATATGCACCGTAACGACATATGTTCGTAGTTTATCCAGCAACAAGCATGGCTGAAGCCAGCTTTACTCTCACCCCACACTTCACCCAACCATGGGACCATCCGTTCCGCTTGGAAGAAAACAATCGTATATTATTTGCTTAATTTTGTGCACTGTTTAATTTCAGCCCAGTGAGAGTTTCTATCTCTTTTTCTCTGAGTGTCACAAAGAACTCATTATATTACTGTAGGTGAGATCAAAAGACATCAGAAGGACAAAATTTCACACATGGACAAACATCACTCTCACAGCTCAGAAAATCTGGCCAAAATATTGTTGAATCTGCCGACAGTGGCGAGGAAGCTCTGCGGCTGCAGGTGGTGCCGGATGTCCTGACCAGAGCACCATGCAGCTGGTGGGTTTGTGACAACACTAACTTTGTGGTCTCTGATCATGGAGTGGCCATCATAAATGTCTTTGGTGGTGACGATTCAACATGATGTGAAGGTGTTCTGAATCGATTGAATATCACTTATTAGTTTCTTTCTTGAGTTAAATGGGCAATATCTTTGTTCAGTAAACATTGTCTTCATTGCCTATTTATTACTTTTACTTACTGATTTCCTGTGTATTCATTAGTAGTTGAAGTTAGTTGTATGGTACATGTGCTTTAGAAAAAAAAGGCATAAACCCATTTAAGCAGTGATATCTTGCTGATGCTGAACCAACATCTATTATCAATGTAAATGAGCCACCAAGTTTGCTATTTAAATGGGAACTTAGTGGAATGTGCGCTTGCAGGCATGCTGAGGGAAGACGAAGGGAGCAAAGTGGGAAATGAGGGCTGTACACAAACAAGCCATTATTAAACACATTTCTTCTTTAAGCTGCTTTCTGAAGAGCATCAAGCCTAGAGCACTTTAACTTGCCAAAAACAAGCACTTTTTTGTGCTTTGAAATCAGGAGGTAAGATCATGGCGGGATAAAAAGCTCAGCACACAGGAAAGCAGAAGGACGCTTTATTTGTTTACCATGCGGCAGGCCGAGGGCGATAGTCAGGCTTCTCTTCATCCACAGGAGAGCTCCTGCTTGGCGGCAGCGCCGATGCAGCACACTGCCTCCCACCAGCATCGCACACAGCGCCATCTGCTAGGACCTGTTGGCTTGTTTGTTTTCCAGAGCAAACAGCAAATCACTTCTTTCCTGTTCCTGCTTTTTACCATATGCCACTGTCTGTGTATCAGAGCGAGGCATGTATATTAATGAAGTTAATCAAAGACGCGCACACAACCACATCTGCCAGGGGAATTTTCAAATGATCGCACCCGCCGGTTGATTCATCACGTCACTACCCTCGTATGCCACTGTGGCCACCTCCCGATGTTGGTGAGACCGTTATAAATGTCAATTAAATCAGCTTTATACAAGAATTCTTCATATAGAAATTATCATAATATAGGATAAAAGGCTAAGATTGTCATGCTAGTGTTTAAAATACTGTTCCCAAGAGTCTGTGTTACTACTTAGTAGTGTGGGTAAACATACTGTACTTCCAAGCTTAACCAATTAGCATGATGTATTCCTGTATTAAATGCAGCTGCATCTTTAAACACTTGTTTAAAATGTATCTGTGTCACAACAGCAGAGACTGCCTCACAATTTCACTTTCACTTTCACATAATAAACATAACATACGCAAAATGTCACGTCTTCCTCACGTTGTCTATCAGCACCTGAAGAGACCTTGAGATCCAAGTATCATTGCAATTAGTGGCTACATTAAACAGCAGGAACAACACTGCTAAGTAAAGCATCCCTGTACAGATGGCAAATTACCCTGCTGACTAGTTGCTTCCCCTCTGAGCCTTTCAGGTATATATGTGGGCTGTTGTTTTTAAAACTACTGACCTACACTGTGTATAGTCGATGGATTACCTGCTTGTTTCATGAGATTGATATTTATTTACATGTAACGAATTACTGCCACGTTTTAAGGATTTTGCAAATCCTGCTTTTTTCAAACTGATTGTTACGGTTGATATGGATTTGATTAATGCTAATAATGAAATTTGCCAGCAGGGTTGTTCTGGACGTATCAATACAAATAACATTAGAAATGCTTCCATTCAAAATATATGAATTAAACCTTCCAATCCCAGAATTTCCTCTATTCTACAAAACCCAATTAAATGCAGGTTACTGGGTCTTTTTGAAATTATTGTCCTTTGTTATTGTGTAACTTAAGTATTGTTTTGCCCATCAGAAGTCCCTGTTGAATGTTTGAATAGCTTTGGAAATGCCCTCCTCTCGCACCTCACTGACATCAGATTGAGGACTGCTGCGTCCAAACATTTCTGTCATTTTTTTAAATCAACAATCTTACATCGGCACTCACTTTACACCTTGTGACCACCTGTGTGGAGGAGAACTTAAAGGGGTTTAAACTATTCTCTCTGGCTCTGTTTCTACTGTAGTACCATTATCCACAACTACTCTGACTGCCAAACACTCAGACTCTCAAGGCTTGAAAGGTTGAAAGATGAAATAACTGATTTCTTTGAACTGTTCTTTTTCTGCGTCAGAATGATTGAACAAAATACATTTTTCATTAAAAAACAAACAAACAGCTATTTGGTAATATACGTAGAGCACAACTAATAATTGGTTAAATATCCCTCCGCCAGTTGCCCCCTCCTTCACTGGGATTGGACGGCTGATGACAGTGACGAGCACAGTGCTAATATTTTTCAACTGCCATTGACTGCCGAAAATGAATCGGCGAACATTTAGCGTGCAGTGCAGACTAAACACTCAGCACCTCGTCAAGCTGCTGGCGTTCATTAAAACAATTAAAAAAATATTCTGTAGTCAGGAAAAAATGCTTTGGTGGTTGCAGCAGTGGCGAGTGTCGCCAGGTTTCGGCGCATGCTGATTGGTTCAAATTAGTTCTACGCCTTGTACGCTGGAACAGCTGCAAACTATTCTCTATGGAGGGAGTACAGACCCATACATTCACGAAGTGAAATTGGGTTCTGGTTCGCAACAGGCTGGCACCATGATGCTTTTGATAGGTATTCACAATCTTCTGTCAGAATTGTGGTTGGATATTTGACCACTCTTCTTGGCAGAATGGGGAGTTCAATCAAATTTGTCAGTTTCCTGCCACGGACTCGCCTTTAACGCAAGGTCCACATATATTCCATTGGAGTTGAGGTCAGAACTTTTGTCAGGCTGTTCCAAAAGCTTAATTTTATATTGCTTATATCATTCCACAACTGTGATGTGTGTTTGAGGTCATTGTCCTGTTGGAACACGGTTGTGTTCAAGTTTCAACCGTCCAGCTGATGGTTTGACTTTATGCTGAATAAATCTGAGGTAGTCATCCTTCTTCATTAGTCCATCCACTTAGTGCAATATACCACTTCCACGGGCAGCAAAACTGCCCCAGAGCAGGATGCTACCACCTCCATACTGTTACTCTTCCAAACAATACCTCTGGTCTTTATGGCCAAACAATTCAGTCGTTGTCTTATGTGATCATAAAACTTTCTTCTAGAAGGTTTTCAGTTTGTCCATGTTTTCAGCTCCAAACTTCTGTCGAGCTTAAAGGTGTGTGTTTTTCTTTCTTCGACGGCAGCCTCCTAGTCCATGGCGATGTAAAACTCACTTGATCAGCGGTACAGGTGATCCAGCATCTTCCAGTTCAGATCTGTGCCTTGGTGGTTCTTGGGTTGTTCCTGACCATCCGAAGCAATTTCTTCTCAGCTTATAGGGTGACAGTTTGGGTCTTCTGTCGGACCTTGGCAAAGTGGCTCCACCTCCCAGAAACAACTGTACGTACAGGTGTGTACAGTTGTTTGAAATGACGATTTTGGAATCTGTAGTTGTTTAGAAATGACCCTGTTTCCAAAAAAGTTGGGACGCTGTGTAAAATGTGAATAAAAACAGAATGTGACGATTTGCAAATCACATAAATCTATATTTACTTGAAAATACACAAGAGACAACATATCAAAAGTTGAAACAAAGAAATGTTCTTGTTATATGAAAAATATACGCTCAGTTCGAATTGCCAGCAATGCGTCTGAAAAAGTTGGGACAGGGACAACAAATCAAGTTTGTCCTAGATCGGAGCCGGACAATGTGGATGTTGTACAGACCCACGTCTTGTGTTCTTGTCAACAAGGGTTTGTCTCACAGCAGCGTTATGATCTGCTTTTTCAAGCGTTCAAGCAGAATTCGCTTTTTGAATGTAGAGCTACAGCATCTGAAGCATTATTGTCGCTGTAAGAATCTAGCTGCTGCCATTACTACCATGTTTTGTGCACAGTGTGGTTTATGTTCTGATCATAACGCTAATCTCGCAAATGAGACAGTTTTTTCCCCATTTTCATATTCTTCATTAGTGCAGCACTATAAGCAGTACAAACACGATCCTGAGACATAAGAATTCAAATGAGATATGACAAAATTAGAAACAAAGGGCTCTTAAAAAGGAAATGCCACTTTCATATCACAATAGTTACAAAAGCTGCGTTCTTTTCATGTTATAGAAGTTTTTAATTAACATTCTCTTTCATGAAAAGAGGTTTGTTCCTTAAATTGTTAATTGAAACTGACAATGGAAAAGACAACTGCTCCTTTCAGAGTCTCGTAAGTTCTATTCACTCTCACTTCAGAAAGTACTGTGTGTCAATATTACTATACGACTGCACTGTGTGTTGATTTGTTCCTACTTAGTGCATAATTACACTTGTGGGTTTGCCGAGGGGAACTTAATTTGATTGTTCTGCCTGTCACTCAGTATGAAAAAAGACAAATATGAAATGACGTGTTTGAGGTTGCTTGATTATTGGCTTTGGTTGGATGAAATTGAGGACATATTTCTAGAAACTCAGCTTTGTGGCTTTTGGTCCCTACCTTGTCAGCTTTTCAACCACAGTGTCACTGTAATGCATCTTTAATGCAGCTCTATGCTCAGTGGTGAGTTTCGTTTTGGACTGTGTTTTGTTGTCATGTGGCATCTGTCTTTTTTCTGAGATATCTGACAAGGTTTTCCTGTCCTGTCTGGTCCAATAAAATCTGTTGAAATACAGACATGGAATCCAAGGGCTTATGGACCCTCGTTCTTTGCCTCAGGCTGTGTCATGCATGATTACCTACATGATGCCTACAGGAGTTAAGCAAAAGTGGAGGCATCAAAACACCTTACGCCAACATATCAAGACTTAACCCCACACCCAGGTAGATGTGAGACAGGAGAGGATGCTCCTTCTGTCTGTCTCAAGGTCTCCTCCTGGGTTCTCGTTGATGAGTCAGTCGAAGGGTTGGCAAATTTCCAGGAGCCAATTTTACCACCCCTGAAGCCCCCCCAAAACACAAACTGATCTCCTCCCACCACCAAGGTTAGCTCCTGGCAGCAGTCTAGCTGAAGGCAATGCCCTGATCAAGCAAAGCAGCGAGCTAACATCCTCCGCTCAGACAGGGATCTACTGTGGGCTGCAGTTTTGTAGCTACTGACCTTTTGTTAACTTGACTGAAGGGTTTATAGTTTCTTAACACAATATGCTTGCTAACAGCTCCATCGAATATACTCAGAAACATGGCATACAAAAATTTCTCCCTGCTCCAAGTTACTCACAAATACCTACGGTTGGTCAGGTGTAGGTGTGCAGACATTAGTCATTCACTCAACATTTTTGTCTCAATGGGTTAAACTCAGGCTTTGTTTAAAATCTGTTGTGTTGTCTAATCACACACCCTAACCACATCCACTGACTGGAGCTTCATGCCTCTCTGAAATGTTTTGGAACAGCCCCATTTTGCAGCCCTGCAGGCTCATATTTAAGGAACAAGCTGATTCACAGTCAGTGAGAGAAGCCACGGTTAAATCACAATCCCTCGCAGTCTGACCCATATGAGCCAACCCTTGATAGGAGGCCTGTAGGCTGTCAGAGGGAGATAGATAACATCAAGTCCACACCCTTGCCCTCACACCATCACTCCAGTGCTGACCTTCACCCCCATGGTCAGCATCTCAGCCTGGTTGTCTGCTGCTGCTCTGCACTGCTGCAGGCAAGGCCACATTGTAAATCAGCCAACGTGGTGAAACCCAAGGCTAAGGGTCACCATGAGCCAGTCTAGTACACATTTACAACATCCCCACTGTCAGTGCCCTGTAGTATTTGGTTTGTACCATAGCACCAGCCCTGGCTACTGGTCAAGGGCTCATTCCACAGCAAAAGAAAGGCATGTGTAGTTAGTTTTGTGAGTATTTTTGTCAACTTTGCTGGCTCCAATTATTGTTTGATTGTAAAGTTTTCAAATTTTTGTAACATGAAAAGAAAATCAAGTCTTTGTGTATGCATATACGGTATTATGCCGTTGAAGTCATACAGTATCATGATTAAAAAGGTTTGAAATTAAGACAAATACATACAAAATTTAAGAAATGTCATATTACTGGTAGCCAAATGCTTTTTAGTTTACACTACATATTTGTCAAATATGCTTTTATTAATTTGGAAATACTTTCAGCACTTACAACTTCCTAAACTCAAAACAGTGTTTCTTATCATTTAATAAAAGATTTCAGCAGCTGTCAATCTAATTTTACGAAGTTGTCAATAGTTAAAATGAAACACAGCAATTCTGCTTGCTGATTAATGCAATGATTGTTACATTCTGAATTTAGAAATAGTCTTTGTGTTTTTATTAATGCTCAATGCTGATGGTTTAGAACCTGTAAGTCTTTTTATAAGCATATTGTTTCAGGAAATTAACTTGAGGCTCTTTTTAACACTGTGGTAAAGGCTCGTTAAACAACCCAGATGGTGCTCCTAGTGTCATACTAATAATAGCACAGTTTTCGTTATGATCACCCTGAAGGCCTCTGCGCCTCTTCCTCACATCTTCCCTCTGTCACACACATTCAAGCTCACACCCTCTGCCCCTGCTTTGACAGGATGAGCGGAACAATAACCACGCGCCAGCTGATGCATGATCCATGGGTTTGACCTGCTGACCCCAAGACACGTTGCTACAGCCTGTTTACATTGTGCAAATTGACAAATGTTTTCATGACACCTTTTAACTGGCTCCCTGCTTGTTTCTGACATGCCCGCGGCATCCCCGTTCCTTCCCTTTCTCTCTTCCACTTCAACTAGTTCACCCTTTCTACCTTTTTTAGCTGAAGATTGCATGATGGGGCCGCAGATGAAGACAAGGAAGACATTTAAGCAGTAGAAAAAGCACATTTGTATTCTTCCCATGTTCTCAGATATTAGCAGGGCATCAAGGTGCAAATATGAGTCAGACAGCGCTCATAATGAAAGAATCGAGATGCATTATGAAATAAGTGGAAGTGACCAATGAAGGGAGACGCTGCACTAGCTGCTTTGAATTCCAATTACTGTAGCCGATAGAGAGCGAGGTGCCTTTTAATGTTTCAGGAGTTGTTATGGGGCTCGTATATAAACACCGAGCCTCACATAAAGGTCAGCGTGGCAGACGTTGGCTGGTCACAGAAAATAGACTCAAGCCTCTCGACTGCATCAAAATGGGGAGATGAACCTGACACTCCTCAAATAGATGAATACATACCAGCTATTCAGCTATTCCCTTTTTTTTTTTTTCTTAGCCCCAAGATATGTGCAGTATCTCCACAGAGGGGTGGCCGGGGTGAAAGGGAGTGGCGAGGACCGCTATTGAGGAGAGTGGATTATCTCATGAAGGGAAATCAATTAGAACGTAACGGTGGACTGTGAACATTTATCCATTTAGCTTGACCACTATTGAATTTCCATGATGGGCTTTGACTGTTCAGAGGGAGAGATCAGAGTTAATGGCGATTGTTCTGCACTCCTCCAAATGTATTATCTGCCTTATTCAATGAGAGACACTTCATCAAACCAGAGAGAACCCTGCGGCCTATTGATAGATGGGCTTTGTGTAGGGTTTGAAGAAAGAAGATCAGGCATGGGGGGTTTAAGGCTGAGGGGAGAAATGGGAGGGAGTGTGGGGTTTTTTGGGGAGAGAGGGGGGGCGAGGTGTCACAGATGTCCAGCCCTTTGAAAGAAAATTAAACAAGTACCTCATTAGCCAACGCTTCAGTGCTCCCTGGAGGTGGCCACTGAGCCAGGCTTTTTAATGAGCTGGGAACTTAAACGCTGCCAAAGTTTACCCCGGCCTTGCCTTTCTCTGTTAGGCCACTGGGAAGAGCAATGCCCTCCCCCCTCGCCCCTGGTCTCCTCCACCCCCCACCTCACCCGGGTCCTCCTCTTCCATTGAGGGCTGCTCATGCAGAGGAAAGAGAGGCACCACGCTGATTCCCTGCCTTTCAGCTCCGGAGAGGGGGATAATGCTGTTTTTGTACCACGCATCCAGAGGAATTATGTGCGCTAATTTGATTAGGGGAAGATTTGATTAACTGGAAAATGAGGGCTTTGCTTAGACTTTCACACGCTTAATTTATCCCTTGCAAAGCAGACGCAACATTGTGTCATGAAACTCAGAAGGCATATGAGAAGCCCATTCACCAGCTAGATGGCCCTTTCAGACTCAACAATATCTAGGACTGCCACGGTTCAAATTGGGATAATCAGTTTAGAGTTTTTTGCCTGGCCTCAGAATACAAATTGCATTTGGCATTAACAGTGAAAAGGTTCAAAGGATAATGAGATTAATGTAGCAGGGAACTGAGCTAAGGCAGACATTTTTCAGAAGAAAATGCAAAACTAGTGGCATTGTTGCACAAGATGGATGTAGGGATTTCTTTTCCCTTCTATATTTTATGTCTGTGTGATTCCTTCTGTGGTTGCTAGAAGATTATGAAAATGCTTTGGCAGCAAATGTCAATCAAAAATACAGTTCGTCAAACGCAGTGTAAAAATACTAGAAATTATAGAAGCATTTAACACGTATGCACTTGCATGCACATTTGCATTTCTTTGCAAAGTGAAAGGGCTATTATTCTGTGATGCTGTGAATTCATTTAGTGGTTTTCGCTTGTGTCTATGATCCCTTTGTATACTCTGAAATGGCCACAGGGACTGAACGAGCTGAATGCTTTGCTTTCACTCCTTTTAACATGCAGCCATGAAGGTCATATTACTGCACGGTGATGATTACATTTGAATGAAAAGTGACTTCTTCTGGGAGAGAGGAGAAAAAAGAGCCACAGGCAGGCTTGATCTTTTTTCGGATCTAAAACCCTACCCTGAGTGACCTTCCCCTGTGTCTGGCTCGATCTGTGGTCGGCGGCTCTCTATTTTAAACAAATAGTTCTTTTATTTTACACAGGGATTGCCTGGATTACCTTTTAATAAGGGCTTAGCCACTCTCCAGCAAAACATCCCAGCCCCAGTGCTGGGCTGTCCGGCACTAGCCCAGCCCATAATTATCCACAGCAAACTAAAGGCCCACAGTCCTTCAGGAACCCACGTGAGCTGAGTTTGTTTTTTGTTTTTTCTTGTTTTTGTCATCTGTCACACTGCCAGTGTGGAAGCTTTGAATTGGGACACTCTGAATGCCAAGAATTTATCTAAAAAAAAATAGCAGAGATGAGAGCGGGAGGCGGATGGGGAGAGATGGAAAGAGAAATGTGGAAACCCAAACAGATGAGCTGTCTCCTGTTGGACTTCACTCCATCTTCCCCATCTGTTCACCCCAGTTTTAATTAAATCTACAGAGATGAGGATTTTTCCCTCTCATGCCACCTATCTTAGGCTCTTTCCCTCGTTGTTCCCCCCCTTGCTGCCTCGCTCCGAAGCTGTTGAGTGAAGGTGGGTTGTTGCCAACGTCCACTCATCTCCCCACCTTGCTGCCAGCTGCTAATGAGAGTGAGCCAGGGTGGCGTGAGGATGTTGCCAGCCATTATGAGCTGTTAATGAGGAGCATTCGAGAAAGGCCCTGGCCTAGGTCTCCTGCCATCAGTGACTGCAGCCTTTATCTCCTGCACACAGAGACACATACTGTACATATACAAACTTGCACATACATTTTGTTACATATGCATAGATATACAAATGAAATCTGTCTGTTTTCACCTCCAGAAACAGAGTCTTTACACACGTCACAGTATCACCCAAAACTGTATATTTTAATGATCCACTTCCCAGATGACGTACTCATGTTTGGTTGGCTAACCTCAGCCAAACTCATGCAGGACTCCTCTGTTCTTTGCTGCAGATTCCTGGCAGACGACTCCCCTATTAACATAATGGCCTTCACATTTAGTAAATTTCTCTGGGCCATCCCCCTGTCAGCCATCGCTGCACGCTTCACCTGCTCTTGGCCAGGAAAGAGGTGTCTGCTGAACCTGTTGACCGTGTTAATGGAGCAGGTTGCGGCGGTGCTGTGAGCACATTCTCTGTTTCCAGGTTGGCACAGGCACCTGAACTCTCAGCCTGCCCCGGTGGCCAACTGTAATGCAAAGCTACAACTGCCAGCGGCCTCAGCTGATCAAAACACAAATCTGTACAGACGCTGGGGGGTTTAGTGAGAAGACGCTCTGTCTTTTTTAGTGTAGTTAACTCTGCTCTCTGTAATCTCACCACTGCAAATCTCACTTTAAGACTACAAGAGATTTGAAATACTTTTGCTTCACGATTTCAGAAGCTATACATATAAATTGTAGATTAAGGATGCTTCATCATTGTTTTCTGATAATATCACATAACATCACTTTCATTTGATGTTTTGCCCTCTTCACTCACAAGTGCAAACAAACATCTTTTGGTCTTGTAAATCCCAGTTCAGTTCACTGCCTCACTCTCCATTCAGAATGATTTTCTCTTTTTGCCCGTGGCCTTACCTTCTCATCCTTCACCATGTACTTCTCATCTTCTCATCCTTCACCATGTACTTCTCATCCTCTCATCCTTCACCATGTACTTCTCATCCTCTCATCCTTCACCATGTACTTCTCATCCGCTCATCCTTCACCATGTACGTCTCATCCTCTCTGCCTCTGAAATACATTCATCTGCCTTCTCTTTATCTCACCAGCCTACGCCAAGCAGTCATTGCGCTATGAAGAGGCTGGCGCTCACTTAGCGATGGAGTTGCTATCACTTCATTTGCATGGTGGCAAGTGTGGCAGCACTTAAAGCTGTGTAAACGCTTTAACAGCTTGCTGTTTCCAGTGCAGATAAGAGAAGGGCTAGAGTTTTAGCAGCAGCATGGGTTAAGAACAATCCCATCCTACCTCTCAAGCTGAGGCCACACTTTGTTCTCCAGCTGAGAAAGCAAATATTATTACGCTATGTGGTGTTTAAAGATCTCATTTGTTATCTTCACTGCATTGAAATTCTTTTGCTACACTACAAATGTTGTTTTATGTCATGATTCACTAAACTCAACCTACAGTTTTATAAAAACCTGTTTAGATGTTAGATTTGTAACAGTTTTATAGATCTGACTTGTAATTTAAAATCATTACAAAAGGTTGCAGCCAACAGGGGACATTAGTTTCATGTTACTCCATATTTCTCATTTGTTGCATACTCTCTACAGTCTGCTGGCTAATACAGGAATTAGGTGTCTCAAAATATATTTAAAAAATAGTTGACTACAGGTTATCTTCTTGACTAGAACATACTATACGAGTGTGATTCATCATTAAATGGCATAATGAAGTTTGGGTGATACACTTTGTGCCTTTCTACCAGGGCTTCACTCATTTCATTAATATTTTACCGTGTAACAAATACAGTATTTTTTAAACTTCTTGATCTTGAATTGAAATTGAGATTATATCCAAAAGGTTTCAACAGTACTTACTCTTACCAAATGAGATTATATTACTAATAAATCCCAAAATGTCTGAAGGTGATGAAAGTACACATAGAAGTATTTTTTTCAAAGTCAAACACTTAATTGTAGATGTCCACTTAAAAATAGGTTCACTTCTTGACAAGTAAACATGGGTACAGTGCATCTATATTTTCTAACAGGTAATAAAGTAATCAAAGGCCGTGTGTTTATCTTGTACAGGCTGCAGCAGCAGTCTTGTCACAACTGTTATGCGAGTTGGTGACGAAGCAAATTTTTCCATGATGGTGATTATTATCAAGTCTGACATGGCAGGGGGAGAGATATTTCACTGGAGTGACAATAAAACAAGTGTTGTCATCATTCCACAGACAGCCATGAAAGGCCAAACAGCTTAGATGTCATATGATCGCAACAGGCAGATTATTGGCTCTGGGGTGCCAAAGTTCTCTCACTGAATTCAACACTTGAGCAAAGTGTTGTGCTCGCAGCATATAATTAAGATGTTGACAGAAAGGAGGGTCTGAAAGTCTTGTTAGTTTTAGTCATGTACTGACAAGAAATGCAACAATTTGCATGGAGCTGGAAATAGGTGTTAAAGAGATGGAAGTGGCAACACGACAGAGTTTAACATCCCTGAGAAACTGGCTCGGCAGTACAGGAAGTGCCCGCCTACCACGGGCTTTTTGATCTCCCTAGAGGGCAGGTTCTGCCATTTATACTGAAGACTTGCTCACTCTGAGCTACTTGGGCACATTTGTGGGGGAACAGAAAGTTAAAGCCAACACTTTTTTCATAACAAGAAAAATATTCTATGTTAATTTACTGAACTGGACTGGCTTTCTATTTTTCTCTCTGTGTCACTCGGTAGAGCTTTTTCTGTGAGAATACATCACCACATCACTCTTGAATATCAACATCAGCCCTCCTCTGTTAAATAATTTCTCTTTTTCCTCTAGGGGGTTTTGTACATGTGTGAAAGAGAGGAAAAAGTATGCAGTTACTCCTGTTGTAATAGTTATTCTGTGAGGTTGGAAATTTAAATAATGTAAACATTGTCTGGCAATGTGAAAACATTAGGCTGCTCTAAGTTGGTCCGACAGTTTACATTTGTTTGCCTTGGGGCTTGCATTTTTGAAAAGTCCACCGAGTATTCTTGTATGCATTTGGTATCTGAACTGCAAAAGCTATATTCTGACATTTGTACTGTAACTCTGCCGTTCATTCACTCTTAGCTTCTTGCTTCCTAGAAGTTTCTTTTTTTTTTTTTCTTCTGGTGTCTTGTCCAAAGTGGATGGTTGACAACAACAGTGGCATGAAGTCTAAACCAAGGCCCATTCCAGCTTCAAAGCACGCTCACGTCCAAAGGAGCTCAGACTTAAAGCCCTCGCGTTGCATTTAAGCAGCTTCAATTCCTTTCACACACATTGGGAATCATTGATTCTTTAGTCGATTGTTCTAGTCTAGTCATCAGGAAAAGCCTTGTCTGTTCTGCAGGTGTGTGTGTGTGTGTGTGTGTGTGTGTGTGTGTGTGTGTGTGTGTGTGTGTGTGTGTGTGTGTGTGTGTGTGTGTGTGTGTGTGTTCCTCGGTGTAAATGAGTTCCAGCTAGATTTAGTGGAGGGTTTTAGTTCTAGGCGAGGCTGAGCCCATGGCACAGCCAGAACAGGTTGAGTTTCAAAGGGGCTTATCAGGGGAATTAGGCAAGCCTTTGGAGTTTGAGCATAGCCTAATTCCTGGTGACCTTTCTTTGGCTCTGGTTTGACTTTTTGTGGTGATCAGCAAGTGCTCTAACAAGCTTTTCCGTCTGTGTGGCTGGGGATTACTGTGGAACTGCCGTGCCCTCCCCTGCACTCACAAGAAGCCATCTGTGGTGAAGAGAGATTAGGTGAGAGAGGGAGAGAGAAAAGGGGGAGGTGGGGATGGGGGGGGGCAGAGGGGGAGAGAGAGAGAGAGAGAGAGAGGGAGAGAGTGAGAGTGAGAGTGAAAGTGAGCAGAAGTAGGCAAAAGCCTGAAGGGGCATTGTCATGCCTGTCTGTGTGTTGGTGAGGATTCTGTGCTTGTCAGAGTCTCCTTTTGTGACAAATTGGTATGTTTTGTTCTGCCATTTTACACTGCCAGGCACTGGCAACCCTCTCAGCTCATTATTCAAGCATTCATGGACATTTGAATTATTTTTCTTTTTTCAAACGGGAGTGTCTTACTTAGTTGGGTTTTTTTTGTTTTTTTTGGAATATCGCCTTGATATTCATTTCACCTTCCCTTCGGCACAAAGGCAAGGATTATCATTACTTACAGAACAGGCTTAGTGGTGTCTGAGGTAAGGCTACACTTTATTTCATCATTGTTATTTTTCACTGGACCATATTGCAATGCTTTGTCTTGTAGCATCAGGTGCAGAAACTTTTCCCGGAGGGCTTTGTGAAGTGAGTGTTTATTATCAAATATGCAACTTCATTATTTAGTAACTTTTTAATGCTTATCTTTCCAAAGCAGATGACTCGATGTACAGGAGAAGCATATGGTTTAATCAGGCTTTAAATTCCTTTTTGTGTCTCAATATAACAATATGGAAATGAGGTGTTATGTCATCTGATTGCATTCATTATACTATTCCACAGATGATCTTTGTTCAGAACCCCCTTGCTGTGTTAACAATTGAATTGATTGCATTTAATCAGAGCACTTTTGAATTAATTATGGAAACAGAGAATGTCACATCACTTGTAATTAAACAGTAGATAGCTTGTTGACTAAATGAAAAAGATACTAAAGCTTATTTAACTCATTATACTAGTATGTGTAATACTCAACTATATTAGTGTTTCTCTGGAGGTCATGTGGAATTGTGATTGTGGAGAAAGTTAATCGACAGTCTGCTTTTTCTGCTCTTTACTGAACCAGAGCTGACAGCTGTTGCAATGTTCTTGCAGAAATCTTGCAGTCATTCATTTACTGCATGCTTATTCTAGTTTAGTAACATGTATATTGTTCCTATTGAAAGACTTTGCACCTTATTGCCACTCATTATTTTATCCTTTTAAACGTTTAATTCTTCCGATGTGTTAATTTTTTAGTTAAATGACATATTGTATTTGTCAATATGAAACAACATACACACAAAATTTAAAGAAAAAAACAATGTTCTTCTTATTTAGGTCAATGTTTGAAAACATTTCTGTGTCTAAGTACATTTGAATTATTTAAAGGTTTTTCTATTATGAATGAATCTGTTGTGAAATTTAAGTTAAGGAAATGTTACTATTAGAAAGCCTCAACATATGAAAATATTTCCTTGAAGCCATATCTATGACAGTAAAGGGGTCTTGCACGACATGTTCGATATTGGTCAACATTTTATTTACCACTCCAAAGCTCGAGATGGCACTAAACTAAACAACACGGAGCTGGTAGCTGCATGCTTGTGGGTATTTTGTCAAGTGTCCTCTTTTGTCTTGTTTCTATATAAGGCATCTTTGTATATGTATCACTCTGGAAATTCAGACGTACAAGTTTTCATCTTTCTTTCAATTCAAGCAGTGGTCAACAGTGATTGGCTGCACCCACAAAGTCACTTATTCAGAATTGTTTTTTTTCTAAAATAATACAAATACGCCATAAACTATAATGCAACCATCTGTTAGCAGTTTAGCATCCAAGCATTTTTGCCTAATCTGGCCTACAGCTTGAAGTGACTCCCCTGAACTGATTTTCTTGCCTACATCAAGGTTACAGCCCAAGAGTAAAGGAGTACATTTCAGGGCAAATAAATACCTTATCCATATTCATGTTTTATGTTTGTAAAATATAATCTAAACTCAAAATGTCATGCCAGAGCACACTGTAGGGGAAGTGGGTACCTGCTGGTGTATGCCTTTAAGAACTGGTACAAGGGTGGAGAGAGAAGAGCCTCATCATCATCATGCTGGAGTCATCTGGGTAGCCTCTCCTCCCTCTCTACTGCATTATCATAAAAAGTGATTTAGGACTGATTGATGCAAATGGCCCTCTGTTCTTTTCTATCATTAACGGGCCCTTCGCTGTGGCCACAGGCGGTGATTAAAGCTGTCATTTCCAGCTACTCATTAAAGGAGAGCGCCGGGCCATGGGAGGGATTCAGAGGGGGCTGGAGAGGAAGAGAGGGAGGAAGGGAGGGAGAAAGGCAGACTACAGGAGGAGGAATGGGGTCATTTCATTCTCAAAGAAGTGCTGTCTGGTGAAACTACCTTCCTACAAGGCAGAGCACCATGCAATGTTTTCATAATTGTTGTATTCCTCCCAGTCTGGCTCACTGAGGCAAAAAAACATCTGTGGTCAGAATCCATTAAAATAGCATCTTTTATGATTCCCCAAATGCTTTTTAGTTTAGGCTGCCAGTGGAGATGCTTTTGAAAAAAAGCAAGCATTAATAAACGACAGTAGGGTTCAAATCGAAGTCGCTTTACAGTTTGTATTAATTTTCACATTTTGTGTGGAGCTAGGAAAAAGTTACGACGCACATGGACTGTAAAAAAAAAAATCAATACGACTTTGTTTTATATTTCTGTTTTGCTGCTGACAATAAATCACAAACAATACTCTCAAAGAAAGTGAAACTGTTGACAAACAACCCCAGACACTGGAGTGTGTCTGCAGCCGCCCCATGACTCCGGGCAAAGACATTACTCTGTGTGGCTTGCACTTACACTTGAACATAAGTGTGAGTGTGTTTGTGTGCTACTTGCCAATAGGAACCTTATCTCCTCTAATGGGGGGTGGGGGGGGGGGGGTGTTCTTTGCTGTGAGGCAGTGAGATGTGAAGCTCCAGCTGAGCTCTCCTCTGCAGGAGCCTACAATACCACCATGTCCTGGGGACCTGCACTAATGGCCTGGGGTGCCTTGACTACTATTGAGCCCAGCAGGCCTACCTCTCCACGCACATACTCAACCCCAAGCCTCCATCTGCCCCCCCTACACCACCTTAATCTTTCAGTACGATTCAGTCTCCTTCAGATAACATGCTGGGAGTCTAGTCAGGGGTGCACATGGCTTATAGCAATGGGGCCGGGGGGGTTTGGGAATTGGAGAAGACAACGAGTGGGAGAAGATATGTTTTTCTAGTGGCAGAGCACTGGGGTACCACGCTCCAATCAGAGAAGTCCATCGATCGACATCATTCTATAGCAAAGGTTTCCTCCCGACCTAGGCTGTGATACCCTCTGTGGAGCCCACCCTGCCCGGGTACTGAGGTTTAGCCCCTCCTTCTAGTTGGTTGATGTAAGAGTAATCACTCTACTCTCCCACTGCAACCCCCACATATGCTGCCAATGTTCTCACTGCACAACATCATCCACTGCACATGAGGAAATAGGGGAAAATGTATTCTTGCTATGTCAAGCAATCAGGGCATGTGTTGCATTATGGGACTACTCACCTTTGACCTCTCCAATGTCTTTCTATCAGGACAGATTGGGTGAATGAGTCAATGTTGTGCAGACTGCCTTGCAGAATAACAGTACAGCTCTGGTGTAGATCTCTTGTGAGATACATTAGTAGCAATTAGTCGCCAGATGAAAGGCCATTAATTACTCGCCAAAGGCAAACAACTGCAATTATTTAACTAGAAATTACAGGCAAATGTAACTGCTTTCGCAAGCCAGTATGCTGACTCTGTTGTTGTGCACATGTTGGATTCTTTTTAGCTGACATCTTACTCATTGGCAGCTGGTTACTAAAAACAGAATACAACATTATTCTGTTTTTTAAAAGTAATCATGTTTCAATACAAGGTTAAATAGATGACCTGTACCTGGAATGAGCCAAGTTCAACCCTCATGTTCAAAGGCACATAAATACATACAAAGCTCAATTGTCAAAACATTCCAGTCCTATGGAATAACGCAATCTCCTACTTGTGTTTATTGCCCATTAAATTGAACCTGTTTTTTAATGGAAAACAATGACATAATTTCCTGTTTAAGAGCAATGTGTACGTCCACATGCATCCGTGAAGGAAAAGCACACCAGCATTGTATATTGGGGGCCTAATGGTGCAATTCATTTTGTTCCGTCTGTTCTGGAGACTTTCAAGGAAAATGGATGTTTCTTTCCTCGCCACTTGCTCTCTAAACTGGTTTTAATGAAGAAGATAAAGTGATTGCTTGGGTGTCTCACAAGCTCCCAGCAGTCAGTTCATTTGACATTATTCTATTGCAGCTGAATGGAGCAAGTATCCTGCCTCCTTCTTGGCTCCATGTTGGCAGGCCAGCAGCTCCCTCATAGGGCTGCTGTAATGAGGAACTATCTCCCTCCTAGGATTGTGGCCTTGGACTAGGTAGGGGCCATCACACTATTGACATTGGTAAAGGAGAAAATGGACAGACAGAGCTAGGCATCCAACTACCATTTGCAGCCTCAACCCCATTTTAACATGGATTATGTCAAATGTCACATCATACTACTCTGCTGCTCCAGCCTTATCTGCAGTTGCCTTATGCCTTCAAGGTGCCCAGACAGCTGACAGTGGCATTATTACTCTCTAGAATATGCCTGCAGGGCCCACCTCTCCAGGGAGGCTGTGCCTGCAGACTGTGGTGCCCACTGAGGGGAGGGGCTGACAGGGTCTTTATGACTAGACACTCTCCCTAAGGACCACTCAGGAATAAATTAGCATGGCCACAACCCTTCTGGCATAAAGTGATTGGACATGAGGGAGGTGGCCCCACCCCTTATCCCTCCCAGAGGACAAGTATACACAGCTCAACCTTATCTTTGTTGAGCATTAAAATACATGATTGCACCTCCAGGGCATGCACAAAATCTGTCCTTTGTGTGCATTCATCCCGCCATCCAACCAGTAATCATAGATCATAAACTCTGTAGCTGAACCGCTGCAATCCAAAACAAGATATTGTTTGTGACTTAATAAACATACCAGCTGATGTTGTAAAAGTTTTTTTACTGCCTCCAAAGCCATTTTCCTTCTGTTTGTTTGGTGGCTGAATATGAACCAAGGGAGAAAAGAGAGAGTAGAGTGTGAAAGCAAGGAGGAGAGTGGCTTAGTGTAATACGTTAAATCCCAAGCTAAAATACATAGCCCTCAGGACGTGCAGCTTCTTAACCTTAGCCTGCTTGGTCTGATAAGAATGTTTCTTTGTTGTTGGCTGGAGAGTGATGCAGACTAGCTAAAGGCTATTAAAACGAGCTTTGCCTGGGTGTTGTTTATCAGGAAATTTCATCACCCTGTTGTGTATTGAGAACAGAAACAAAGTCTCTTATGGCTATACAAGCTGAATAATGTTTTGCAGCCAAGCAAACCAGTGACCATATATTCTTTGTTTGTGCACTCTCACTGTGAACATATCATAGTAGAAACCTTAAGGTATGTCATACTCCATGAACACAAATCCCTTCCCAGGATGACACTGTCTGTGACCTCCACCCAATATTACAACAACTGTTTCACAGGAATTTGCAATGGTCTGTTCCAGCTGTTTTTATGGAAGCCGAACTCCCAGCTGCCAATGATTACTGCTGTGGACCGTGCCCGGAGCTTCACAGACAGTCCCCTTTTGATTAGCAATTATCCTGAAAAAAGGCCAAGGGAAACTCAGACGCTCAGGAGAACATGGTTCCAACCTGTTTTTCCATTGAGTAAAATTTTGTCAGGGCAGGCAAAGGTTGCTGCGGTTCACTGGGGTCCACAGCACCACTTGGCTTTGATTCTCCCATGCCGCCCAGATGTTGGGATCTGGCTCAGCATTGGCCCATATGGTTCCACTCACTCTCTGGGGGAGGAAAATAAATGGTTTGTTTTTCTATTGTGGTCTCACTCATTACGCACTTATAAAACCGGCTTTTGAAGATTAGAAACTTGTGCCTGTGTTGAGCCAGATATAAGCTGGCATGTTAGCATGGAATGTGGGGCTTTTCCTTTTAAGCTCATATTTTCCTCGGTTCAGTTTTATACTAACAGAAACACAGATTTGTACCGGTGTAGTACATTATCCATTCATTTTGGTTGTAGTTTTAGCTGTGTCCTGTTTGCTTTGTGTGTACCCAACCTGTGGACATTGATTCACTAAACCTGAGAATATTTCAAAGCTTGCAGCTTGTGTCCTCTGCCATGGAAGTACCTAAAACCACTTATATAAAGAGACTGGGGATAATAGAGAAACGAATGATGGCTGGAAATGACTGTTGAAGGATGTGATGACATAACCTAGCTTTAAAAGCTTAATGAGGTTTATGTGAAATATACTGTATGTTTTAGATGTTTAATTTCTAGATTGGGGTAGTAGCTTTAGAAACATTTCTGCTTTTACCTTCCCGATATGTATACATCGATGCCACATGATGAGTTGCGGAACCTCGGATAGAATGATAAGATCCATGTAAGGAGGAGGTTTGGTGGAACAAACACAGGACTTTTATCTGGGAGATAAAATGGGTGTTCAAGGCCATGAGAAAGCAAAACTCAACATATTGTAATATATTTCACTTACATAATGTATGTTAAGTAACCTACATGACCTATGTAACGTTATTTATACAAAATTACTTATTTTAACCCAAAATTATGATCTCTTCCTGAAGTTAATCATGAAGGTTTTGATGCCTACACCAAGGCCATCTTAAGTTTTACGTTTAGGTGAGGCAAAACGTGACACTGACACGGAATCCACTAGCGGACCGATGGGTGTATGCGATGCTGGATTGGCTCAGATGACCCCCTTGACCCCACCCAGTTTAATCCCCCACTGACCCGGCGAAGGAATTTCCATCTCCATGTTTTCCTTCCAAACTGTTGCTTTCAACTTTTTTTTGACTGACAACAACTTTGTTTTGCTCTCTGGTATTCCTGCCCAGCCACAATAATTTGATCCATGCTCCCACAGCTCTTGTGAGCACTTAGGGAAGTGTTAGTTCTGTTGGGTAGCAGGTGTTCCCAGCCTCGCCTGCCCTGACCTCTCAAGGGTTAGTCTTCTATCAGTGGGTGTCAGGCCCACAAGTGAGACTCAGGTCACATTTTCTTACTGAGAGGTCACACACCATACAGACTATGAAAGGAAGAGAGGGGTTGAAGATGAGAGACAGGAAGACTGACGGGAGAAGGCCCTCTTCAGATTTCCTACCTTGGACTTTTTACAGTCCCTGAACAATGAGAGCACATCTGGCTGGTTTGTCACTGTTGTCCTTTACTCATGAAAGACATTGCCAGGGAGAAAAACAGCAGAAAGAAAACCAGTGTTATACCTTCACTCTCTGTGGCTGCTTTCAAGAAGTGTGTTTGGTATGTGGGTGTTTCCTGGAGTACAGCCGGAGGCGATGTTGTGTAGATCGATGTGACATTGCATCAGCACGCGCATCGGGGTGTTCAACATGACAATTAATGAAATCTGGACAATGTCATCTTTTGGTTTCTTCTGGCTCTCAATAAACACAAATGACAAGACAACAGCATTGTGTGAAGGGCATCTTTTTTACTGCATAACATTATTTTTAGACCCCATTTGTATGATAATACTCCTTTCAGCAAAATTGACAAGTCCTCTTTCAAATTAGGACGCCTTGTCAAAACCACATAGAGGCAGATAGATGTCGTCCATCTTAATTAAACGTTCTTTAATTGGCTTTGTAAGAAATAATCTCTCCATCTCGCTGAGCTCCTTGGTTGGCAGACAGGCTGCATAACGCCACCCATCATCTGTCAAAATGTCAGCAGAATCTCAAAAATGAAAGCGACACATGCCAGCAAGTTGTTCAACAGTGTGTACAAATACTCCAGATCACACTTCAATAGAAAGGCCTGTCATAATCCTGTTTGAAGGAAATTAGAGTTTAGGTAAACACAACTGTCATGTGCAGTGTTCCTTGAAAAAGTTTTTTTCCTTTCTTAGCTCATAATCTTTGAAGGACCCTGGGCTCTGAATATAGGCACGTTCCCATTCATCACATGGCTTATCTGCTATTGTTGGTGAAACACTGACAGTATTTGCAAATTTTGAAGACCCTGGAGGGCTGATGTTGTCAAATTGAAATGAAGGGAAGTAGAATTGCTTACCACCTGCGCAGCTCAAAAAGAGCTCCAGGGTCTTACCTTGATGTGTGATTGAAGTAAGACACCACAGAACCAAACAAAACATACTGTGTGCCCTCTTCTGATTAGCAGACAGCCGCGTGATCTTCCATGTCCTTCACTGAGGCTTTGTACCGTCACAAGTGAGCACTGACGCCCCAGTAAAATAACAATGAGCGACTCGCCAGCTTGTCAGTCTATTTGCTCCATTTCCTGTCTCACCGCATTCTCCGTCTCTCTAGGCCACACTGTATCCCGCAGCTTAATAGACTGTAGAGGTCTCAATTGAAAATGTGAATGTGCCCATCAGAATGTGTAACCTTGTTCGCCCTAGGTATTTAACACAGGACATCTAAAGGCGATGGCTTGACCGAAGCATGTCAGGGACAAATGAAAAGCTATTACTGAAGACATGCCTTTGTGTGTATGTGGACATATGTGTGTGCTTGTGCCTCCCAGTCAACCCTCAAACTCCTTCAATTTCCAGCCTGTGCATCAGTCCAAGCAGGAGTGACATGCGATGGCATTCTTTGTTTATCTACTCCAGGGCCACGCTCTTCATGTCTCTTTGTGTCGCTGTCAATAGCGCAGTGAGCACTCTAGGAGTGATGGAAACACAGTAATAATAGTGAAGATGTGTTTGTTTGTTAAGACAGCTCCGGCTCTCCAGGCGAGGGCATCGCTGGATTCATGAAACATGACAGCTGTTTAGATAGGGAAGGAAAAGGGAAGAGAAGCAGACATCAACTATCCCACCAAAGAACTTAATAAGGATAATAATAATACTTAATAAGACACTTAATAGTCCAAAGAATTTGTCATATGATTTTAATGTAAAACTTGTACATGGTAAACTGTTGACTACGGTAAGACATCGTTCGATTTACAGTTGAAGTAAAGCAGTCTTTCCTCAGACTTATTATACATCTTTTGTGATCTATTATCAGTAGCTCACTTCTGAACTGTTAAAATGTACATAAAAAGAAAAAAGACTATTGTAAATATTGATAAGGTGATATTGATGTTTTTTTCTTCCCATTAAAGGGGAGGTTTTTTTCCTCCTAGCCACTTGTCGGAATTGTTGAATTGTTGGGTTCTTTTGTATAATGCTTTAAAGTTCTATTATGAGGACTTTATATGTTACGAGCCCTGAATTTACTTTGTTTGTTATTTTGGCACCATATAAATATATTTAATTTAATTAAATATGTCATAGTGCATATTGCACATATGAATAAAAGGTCCCATGGAGAAAGGGAAGAAGACATTAAACTCCTAAGCTAACAGTCGGTTTGGGGCCTATAAGATCAAGATGCACTTATGTCTAAGAAGTCACTAGATATTTTATGGTTTAGTACTGTTTGACTTTGTGTCCAATTTAATTTGACAATAAAACAAACCTAATAAAATGAACAGTCTACAAGATTAGAATGAACCAGATGGGTCAGCTGGCTGTTGTTAACAGCACTGTTAGCATTTCTTATGGCTATAAATTCCATTGATTCTGTTTGTGTATTTGAGCAAGTAAGCTAAATAGTGAATATGAATTCCATGTTTTAGTGTCAAACAAAAGAGGGTCTAATGGAGGGTAATGAGTCAGGATAAAGTGAAACATGAATGCATTGTTGTTGGGAACCAGATCACCTGACACGGTATTCATCCACACGCTGTTTTCTTCCAGACATCATTAGCCATTTATGAGCATGTCAACTAATAGATTTGTGTTTAATGTATAAACATAAGAATGGTGCATCAGGCCCCCTGCATGATTTCTCATTAATCACTATGAATATGGCCCAGCTTTCAGAAGGACATTACAGTTCTGTTTCTGATGGTGGATGTCTCCAAAGCACTCCACATGCACAGTCACATGAGGAGAGAGAGGCCACACAGGCACTTTGCTTTTAATGAGGATAGCATTGAACACATGCGTTCCCCTGTCATTGCTCTAAAGAGCTTGATTGCAGATGCCGACGCTTCCGATGACAAAAACAACATCTGTGAACATCTGCTTTGGAAATTGAAGCTGGCCTTGGAACGGAACATTGACTTTGTTTTCCGTCTTTGTGGACCAATTAGGGCTAACAGATTTACACAGCCAGATCAATCTGAAAACAATAATGACATCGCTGTTATTTCTCTCATCTGATAGCGTCGTGGCTCCGTTGTGCCCATTAGCATTACAGAACAGCAAGCGCCCTGACCTCCAACATCTTCGCTCCATCTCGTATACATCCCTGGAGACGGTTTTTCCTTTAATCTAGAGAACACACAAGGCTGTGTGTGTGTGTGTGTGTGTGTGTGTGTGTGTGTGTGTGTGTGTGTGTGTGTGTGTGTGTGTGTGTGTGTGTGTGTGTGTGTGTGTGTGTGTGTGTGTGTGTGTGTGTGTGTGAAAGAGGGTGTGTTTTCCCTCCCTTGCTTCCTCCTCTCCGGCATCCTTGCTATAGTTAATTAACAGTTATTAGTGTTAGCGCGGAGCTCCGGATAAGATGTCACAAATCATCAAGTCTCTAGGTGCAGCTCCAGCAATTAAGAGCTCTGTCGCACCTTCCCTCTCTACAGTCATTTGGTACACATCCAGGTTCCTTTTTAGACCTGAAAGCACTAATCAAATCATTTCTGCACAGAGATTTTATCGTCATTATTTCAAGCCTTAGCGACATGAGACTCCCAACTCAGCACCTCGCTCAGTCTGAACTTCTGTTTGCAAAACAATGCAAAAGCCACACTTTTCTCAGTGCTGTTAATGGGAAATAATAACCTGAAATGATGTGCTTTTTTTCCTGAAGGAAAAGGAGGAATTTATAGCCAGCACGCCTTTATATATTAGAGATATTGAAAGTTTCGGTACAGCTAAAATAAAGTGCCCAGTCTGTTTGTAAGCATTACCACATCAAAAGTTGGCAGGAGATGGAGCATCAGATTAGCAGTGCAGTGTTTAGTTGCTGATTTTAATTCAGGCTGTGACTTCTCTGCTCCAATCAATTTGTCATTCTTCATAATGGGAACTTAATTGCATGCGTCTGAAGTATAAAGACCTTGAGCTGTGCTTCTTTGTGTTTTGAACACCCAGTTCTTGCCTGGGCTTTTATTTATTTGCTGGTTCTTTTGTGGTTGCTGTAAGATCTGGCCTCATAATGCTCTTGGCCCAGAAGTGTAGTGCAGTGGAGTGGCACTCAATGGTGGCAAAAGGGAGCTCTGTTGAATGAGCAGTAGTTGCTTGATAACTTAGATGTATTCGGGTTAATACCACCCATGTTCCAGACTTGTGAGAATAGATCAGCGAATAAAATAGATGTTTGAAAATAAATTCTGTTTCATGTGATGTGTCTGCACAAATTCACAGCCTTGATTAAACCCTCCCCGGCCTTACTGGTGTTTTTAGCCTTTATTAAAAAGATTTTGGAGCAGACTGTTTCAGGTCTGCACAGTGAGATTTATTAACTCATTACACCTGGGCGATAAGGTCACATCTAAAGTAGGAAAGTTTGGAAAAACTCAGTTTAAAGTAAAAATGCTGTTTCAGCACCTGACACAAACACATGCAGTGGAAGATTCAGATGTTTGGCCTGGTCCCAAACCAGAGCTAAAAAGCAGATACTTGGCTTTCCAGTTTCGCCAGTGACCATGATACGAAAGGGCACTGTAGGAAGAAAAATAACAGAAGCTTTGGGATTTTAAAACACATTTGTTTGTTTGTCTAATAAAGATTAAACTAAACTAAAGATGTTTGTAACAAATATTGAGTATGTAGCAACACAAATTTTAACTAAAAAAAACTTTCATACACATAACTCAGCACCCGAGACAGGGTGTGCATGTTCAGTTGTACTATAGTCTTTTGTTTTATAGTGCTACTATTAATACAATTCATGCACAGTACACAAGGGATTATATGAAGCCTTGTATTTAAGTATGATAGGCTGCAGAGGGTCATTTCAGTCTTGAAATACTATGAAAATAATTATTATTTTAAAACTATTGCTATAGTCATACCGGTTTATTGGCCTGTTTATTAAATGACTTCAAAGTACCTAGTCTCTACACATTTTCTGGTAGCAGCACATGTATAATTCATGTTTGTCTAATTGCAGAGTGATAAAACAGAGAATCAAAGTGATGAAAAAAAAAGGTGTAATAAAAAATTCAATGAGGAAAAAGCCCACAGACACCAAACAACATGTTAATTTGTGCAGCTGAGTAAAACCCACGGGGAATATAAAAACATTTCATCCCAAAACAAAACAAAACGAAGCAAAAAACAAACACAGAAACAATAAAATCAAGATGACAAGCTAAGAAAAAACACATTTGCATAATTGAATTTAAAAGAGAACAGAGATATTGTGGAAAGCTGTATAAATGTAGGAATATGGTAACAGGAACAGAAAAAATATATAACCACTGAACACCCTAATGGTGGAAATGTAATCATAGGGTAAGTTAGTGTGATAAATTTAGTACTTTATGTCATCTATAAGGCTTCATTATGACCCAGAAGCACAACAGACATTTTGACTTGTTACAGTCAGAGAATCACAGTAAGATGCAAATGAAACCAGAATTCACATAAGAGAGCTGGAACCTATGCCAATATTAATCCTATTAGTTACACCCAAGTTTAGCAAGTCATCAAGTCCTGCAAGAGAAAGACTGTTCTGGTCTCTGGTCATTCTGTTTCATTATACATTAAAACCTTCATTAGTCCCCTACGTAAGGCTGATGAATATGTAACTCCAAATACAACCTGCTTTTTGTATTCAGTGCAAGTTTGAGATCAAATATTTTATTTTGTTTGGGGCCAGCTTTGTTCTTGGCTTTTTGTGTGGGAGGTAGCTCGCATCCTTCTTTCTCTTCCATGTCCAAATTCTTCCTCCCCGAGGGTCGCCTCCTGTCAGGTGTCAGCAAAATAATCACAAGTTAGCAGTTGTTGGAAATGACACAGGAGCTGCCATCGATCAGCAGTCATGAATCATCAGCCGAACAGAAAGAAACAGACAGGCAGTGTGTTTCAGGAAGAAAGAGGAGCAGAGGGTCGTAGCTCAGTGCAGACAGGCTGCTGATGGGACTGGACGGAGCTGTTATATCTACCCGGTTTTCATTAAAGCAGAAGATGAGATCAGGGAAGTGCAGGCAGAATCTGTCTCCAGGTTGTGTGCGGGTGTATCTGTGTGTGCTGTATGTCTGTGTATCATACTGTGTGGCTATATTAGCAACAATGATAGCTATCACTGCTGAGAAGGGTGATATCAGGCCTCACAGCTCCTGGGGGGCGTTATTATCCTGCAGTGATCTGGACTGAGGGGTCAGACTCTGACAAACACACACACACACACACACACACACACACACACACACACACACACACACACACACACACACAAGCTTTGGAAACCTAGCAATAAAAAGAGGAGAGAATTCTAGATGCATCCAAACAACATAAGGCTTTATATAATAGATTTTTGTCTCCAATATATATACTGGGGGTGAAGACAAGAGCAGGAATGCCTTAGACAATAATGCCCAAGGCTTCGGGTCTGTGAATGTGTTTTAAATAATGTATCGTTAATGTTATCACATCAACATTTCTTGATCAAAAAAGGTTCAATTATAGGTTTTCTTTCTTCACTTCCATTCACAATGTCTCCCATTCTGAGTGTGACACCAACAGTTCAGGTTTCTACTCAAAGTTTGTATGAAAGCTACACAGTAAGTACATAGATAGACACTGGTAATAGCATGTTAGTAGGATAAACTTATATATTAATGATGACTATTTGTAATCTTTATTTAATCAGGTGATCTTGTAGAGATCAGATCTCTTTTAAATAAATTACAGAAGAAAATATTGGCAGAAACAGACAAACACATACAAGCAAATGTTCCAGATTATAAATTTAAAATCCTCCTGTGGCGGGTGAGACATTTTTTTAATTTCCTTTGAAATTAATTTAATTTATGAAGGAGAAAGTAATCAAGTGAAATATTTATATCTAGTATATTTTGCTAGATCATTTATTTTACTTTAATTAAATTGTAAGTGTAAAATCACCATGTAACCTGGTCCCAGAACACTTGAAATAACAAAATAACACAGGTCTTGCCAACCTTAGTAAAACTAAACTGACAAAACCAGGAACTGTTGAATATATGTATAACACAATAACAAACTATACACAAATTCTGTTCTGTTATTCACAGTGAAATAGACTAAAATGAAAAATGCCTGAATGAATATAATCTTGATATAAGTGTAGTGATTATAAATGGATTAGGAGCCACGTGAAGGCATCACAGAACTCAGCTTGATCATATTCATTGGCTATAAATGAATTAAATATAGATTAACGTTGAATATTTTACTTTGAACAGTTTAATTCAACCAATTTAACCTCTTGCTGTGATCCCCAGCTACGGCTACCATCAGCCAAAAAGATCTTGCTCATGTTTACAGAAGCTCTCTTAAGACTCACCTTCACATGTCCAATAATCCAGATACACTCCATTTCTATAAAAAGTGGGAACTGAAAACTTCTCAGTCGGAAGTGTAATTTCTGAAACACGGTATTTGGGATTAACACGGTCTGACTTGTACCATCTGCTGTGCCCATCTATGAACATAAAGTGTACATCTTTATTTTAAGAGGTGTTCAAATAAAAGATGAGGTCAACTGCAGTGAGAGTTATGGTTCTCCCCTTGGTTCATGTAACAAAGTGTGTATTCTCTTGGAAGAGCCGAGCCTTGTAGCAGCTGAGTGTGTTGCTTTAGGGAGGTAGAGGAGAGCCGGAAAGCCTACAGTGATGGAAGAAGACGACTAGAGATCTGTGTAATGATCCAACTGTCTTGAAGTAGCATTAGTATGTAAAGACACATAGGAGGTCTTACATGTGGCCTAGCAGCAGCATGCTGTTGGGAACACACAGTACGTGTTGCTATAATATGTAAGGCAAGGCAAGGCACGTTTATTTCACACAACAACAACAACAAGGCAATTCAAAGTGCTTCACTTCAAAATACTGTAATAAAATGCAGAAATGCAGGAAATTGATCAACATCCTTAAGTCTGGTTCAATTGAAGGCAGCAGCAAACAGAAAAGTCTTCAATCTTGATTTGAAGCAGCTGAGTGTCTCAGCAGACCCGCAGCTTTCTGGGAGTTTGTTCCAGATATGTGGAGCAGAACAACTGAATGCTGCTTCTCCATGTTTAGTTCTGACTCTGGGGACAGAAAGGAGACTCGTCCCAGACGACCTGAGGGGTCGGGATGGTTCATAAGGTTGCAGCAGACCACAAATGTATTTTGGCCCTAAACCATTCAGTGCTTTATAAACCAACAGCAGGATTTTAAAGTCAATTCTTTGTTGGACAGGAAGTCAGTGTAAAGACTTCAGAACTGGAGTGATGTGATCTACTTTCCTGGTCTTAGTGAGGACTCGAGCTGCAGTGTTCTGATTGACTTTTTAGAGAGACAATAGTCGAGTCTACTGAAGATGAATGCATGGACAGGTTTTTCCAAATCCTGTTGAGACATAAGTCCTCTAATCCTTGATATATTCTTCAGTTGATAGTAGGCTGATTTTGTAATTGTCTTGATATGGCTGTTCAGATTGAGGTCTGAATCCATAACTACACCTGGATTTCTGGCTCGGTTTGTGGTTTTTAACATCAGTGATTGAAGCTGAGCGCTGACTTTCAATCGTTCTTCCTTGGCCCCAAAAACAATTACTTCTGTTTTATCTTTGTTTAATTGAAGAACATTTTGGCACATCCAGTTGTTGATTTGTTCAATGCATTTACCTAACCTTTGTATGGGATTATAGTCCCCTGGCGATATAGTTATGTAGATTTGTGTGTTGTCTGCATAATTATTGTAACACACTTTGTTTTTTCCATAATCTGAGCCAGTGGAAGCATGTAGATGTTGAACAGAAGAGGCCCCAGAATTGAACCTTGGGGAACACCACATGTCATTTTAGTCTGCTCTGATGTGTAATTAGCTGCAGACACAAAGTATTATTGGTCCTTCGAGTAGGATTCAAACCAGTTTAGTGCTGTGCCAGAGAGTCCCACCCAGATTTTTTGTCTGTCTGTTTGTATGTCATGGTCGACCGTGTCGAATGCAGCACTGAGATCCAGTAATACTAAGACTGAAATTCTGCCACTGTCTGTGTTTAAGTGGATGTCATTGAAAACCTTAACAAGAGCAGTTTCAGTACCGTGGTGCTGTCGAAAGCCTGACTGGAAGACATGAAAACTCTTATTTACAGCCAAGAAGTTATTCAGCTGTTGAAAAACCGCATTTTCAATTATTTTACTTAAAAATGGGAGGTCTGATATTGGCCTGTAATTTTTCATTGTTGCAGAGTCTAAGTTAGCCTTTTTTTAGGAGTGGTTTGATAACTGCAGTTTTTAGGGCCTGAGGAAAGACACCTGAGAGAAGGGAGGAGTTTACAATTCGTAAAAGATCAGTGGTCATGCAGTTTGAAATATTTTTGAAAATAGAGACTGTGGAGACTTAAAGTGCACTAAATTATTAGTTTGTGTGATTTCTGTAGCTCCGTAGCTGATGAAGTAGATTTATTGGCTAGTTAGTTACTAATAGTTAAAGTTAAGGGTCACTGTAGTTGTTGTCTGTTTTATTGTTTTTTGTTGTTACATATTTATACTTTTCTTGTTTCGTCTTTTTATTTTGCACGCCGTCGGACTGAGAATTTTTTTTTCAATCTGTCTGTATGTTTGTATGTCATATGGTGGATCGACATTAAAGTTGAAGTTGAATAGCAACCAGAGTAACTGCTCATAGCATATTTTTATATTTTCAGTGCATACACTGCTTTTACAATAATATACAGTTTGAATGTGTGCATTAACATGAAAACATTTAGCTCTCTTTATCAAGTCATTTTTTTTTCAGCTCTACATGCAAACTTTATATCTCAGAAATGACAAAGAAGTTCACAGATTTGTGTAAGCTTCTACCTGAGTTGTCACCGTACTCCTAATGTGCAAAAACACCCATAGGTGGTGCCACGGGTCCAAAAGATTTTGTTCTGCCTTGTGGGCCTGTTTGGGCTCATGGCGGGAGATGGATGAGTTAATTTTGAATGCTCTTTCTCTGTCTGTCTGTCTCCCTCCCTCATCCTGATGAAGGTCTCATCAGAGGAATAGTCAGACACTGAGGGAGCGATTTCATTTTCCCTCATTACAGCAGGCACTGGAGAATCACCCAGCTTCAAAGCCGCTTGATTGCATTATCTGGCATTTGGTGTAATACAGGCGTAATCTATGGCATGTGACCGTGGAACCAGGCCAACATCGCATTGCTGAGCTGAATGGAGTGAAAGTGGACCTGGATATCAGGCCTGGGTCAATTCACTTTCTGCACAGAGTTTAGAAAAATTTACTAAATATAGTGCACTGGAGATTGTTTTTTGCTTCCAGATTGGTAAATATTATTGACTCAATCCGAGCTGCACACTTTAGTTCTTGTTGAAATAGTTGCTATCATCAATATTTTTATACTAACAATGTATGAAAAGACGAGGGCTGTGTCCAAAAACACTCACTGCTTATGTTATAGCGTAATATATTTACTATCCGCCATTTGACTTTAGTATCCTTACTCCAAGTCTGTAAATATATGTTATTTAGCGCCCTCAGAAATTCCACCATGAAAACTAAAAAAAGGATTGTCCATCCCATGTACACTGTACCTGCTGGACTTGTAGATAACTCACTGGTTGCCATCAGGTTGCGAAAAAGATATCACTGTTGTGTATACAGCTTTTTCCTCTTGACTCAAATGGCCAAAAATCTCATCCGGAAGTATTTAATGCAAATGTTGTGTAATTCTTTTTGCTTTATATCATCGTACAAATATCAGCAAATAAAAAATGTTCACATTTACAATAATAGTTATACGTAATCTAAAGTAAGACGCTCCTTTCATCCCGGAGTTATTTATTTGTTATGTTGGTGCTTTCAAAGGTCAAACACTGACAATCACTGTTTATCATTCCGGCAATCATTATCAATATTGTCTGCGGATAAAGAGCTATAAAAGAATTGTGATTATCACCATTTTAGAAACGGTAATTATGGGCATCATTAGCATCCGTCATCATGTTTAAGTGGGTCCACGGTCCACTAAACGAGTGTTCATCCTACTCTTTGTGTCGGCCATCCCACACCGTTTTCTCACTGTAGCGAGAGGAAACATTAGATGATGCTTTGGAATCAGAGCCAACTTCAACCTCTAGTCGGCCTTTTCCCTCAGGCTCACAGCTTCTTTATTCATTTTCTGACCAAGTCTCACAGAAGGTTTCACCCTGCCGTGGTTCAAATCAGTTTGGAAAGAGATAACCGATGTTCATATCAGAATGTGAGTGGTCATCTTCTTCTGCTAGCTCAGCATAAACATGTGGACAGTGTGTGGATTTGAAGGATAAGAGTTCAAAAGGACAGTTCACAACTTATCTAAGGGAACAGAAGAAGCAGGGCTTACATGAAATGAAACAGAGCTGATGAAAGTGGGTTAGATTTAACAAGCCCCACTGATGGATATCCACCTGGTATGAACTCTTTTCACAGGACAGAGCTTCAGCCTTGTGTTTGTACTCAGCTGTGGAGCCATGCACAACATCTCCTCTACAGTTTTCCGGTGGATGAATTAGTAATGCTAAAAGATTCCATTTTGTCTATCTGAATGCTGTGTGTAGCGCTCAACCTGGTTAATATAAGGAGCCACTCAATTTTTCATGCCCACACCAAGTGTAGCCTTCAATTTAACATGCGCTTTTAATCCTGAGAGTGCTAAATTGCTTTTTAATGTCGAGGAACATGATGTTTTCAGAGTAACTCGTGAAAAATGCATCAGCAACATGCAGAGCAAATCAGATCCAATGTTTTTTTTTTAGGGTAAAGGAACAAAGCAACACCACAGCGAAGAGGAGCGAAACCAATATGTTGTTTTGACTCATCTGTCACCTCGGGGGTCTCAGGAGGACGCCCCCTGCAGGCAGCGTGTGGGTTTGTGTGGGTAATGGTGTGATTAATTGTGTAGTTTCACATACGTATGTCTGTTGTGAATATTGTAAATACCACATGCATGCATACCGCCAGCATATGGCTTTGCGTATAAGCATGCCGGTCAGTCAGTATGTCATACTGTACTGTATATGTGCCCCTCCATGTGTGAATTCATGAGCAGTGTCAGGTGTTATCGTGCCTGGAGTGTTAGTGGATGACAGGTGTTTGCAGGCCTTCCTGACCCTGTTAGATTCCCCTGCACACCAGAGGCTTTAGAGGAGTCAGAGCTGGACTCCTTCAAGCGTGACTAAAAGACACTCCTCTAATATCCCTGGTCAGAGAGTCAGTGAACTCACTCTGAATGACTTCCTCAGGGCCAGCCAACCGACCGCCCTCTGTTGTCATGTAACAATGTGGCCATCGGAGCGGACTAATCAGTAGACAGCAGAGGAAAACACAGCCAGCGCTGCCTCTACTAACAATTCCATTCAAAGCCTTATTCTCTCTGCTTTAGAAGGACGACGCAATACAAACACATTATAACAAATGCAATGAAAAGACATCTCAAATCTCAGTTTCATATGTTATCCAGACAGTAATTAATAAAGAAATCCAGACAGCAACGAAGTAGTTTGATATGAAGTTATGAAGTCTTTTATTAGTGCAGAGTTGTATGCATACAATAATAATATACTACAAATACAAATAATGGCGTCTAAACAGTCTAATTCCTGTTGCATCAAAGGTTTGTTGTTTTACTGTTGAGTCAAAATTTAGTGTTAAATCCATTAGCTTGGCTAAAACGACGTGGCCATTGTGAATCACAGTGTTGTCAATTCAGTCTTTCATCTTTCAAGTGAATAAAAAACTTGATTATACAACCAACTGTTTACTGTGTGTCGGTGGACCCAGCTAAGCCCAGGCCAAACCACAGTTTCCTTCAGGGAGTTGTGTGTGTGTGTTGTGTGTGTGTGTGTGTGTGTGTGTGTGTGTGTGTGTGTGTGTGTGTGTGTGTGTGTGTGTGTGTGTGTGTGTGTGTGTGTGTGTGTGTCCAGGCATGTGAGGTGGGGTCAAGCCGTGTGTGGTTCTTCAGCTTTCCCTCTGGATAAGCAACATAGGCTGTCCGTGTTGCCAGTGAAAATCCTCTTCCAGGTGTGTGTGTGTGTGTGTGTGTGTGTGTGTGTGTGTGTGTGTGTGTGTGTGTGTGTGTGTGTGTGTGTGTGTGTGTGTGTGTGTGTGTGTGTGTGTATGTGTGTGTGTGTGTGTGAGCAAGAGATAGAGTGAGACAGACAGCAAGCTGTCCCAGATCATCTTGTTGAAGCTCAGTGTTGGTAAACATAGTACATGCTAAGCCCAGCTGAGACAGGCAGTGATGATTGGGCTTAGCGCTGGCTCTATCCTGGGTGGCCCTCAGCACCTGTGGTCCCTGGGGGCCCCCACTGACACAAGGCTACAAACACACACATTCATCATCAATCGGTTTTTGGTCTCTCCTGGTATCACTGAAATATGAAAAGCAAACTGCTGGATTGTTTAACACAATTACATAAACAAGACACCCATTTACAAAGTATCACACATTTTCAGAGAGAGAGAGAGCATGCTCTGTGCCCTGGGAGCCTGGGTCCACTCAAATAACCCCATGGTGAATGTGCTGCTGTCAGGCAGCCAGCAGGGCAGCCTCACAATGTGCACATTTAGGACCCAGAGCCTAACGGCGGCACAGAGTTTGTGGAGGAAAGTGTGGAATGTGTCCCGCGGGCAAACGCAGGCCACTCTCAAAGGCATCTCTATTACAGGAAGACAAGCGGAGCCTTATGTCATGATCACCAGTCTTGGAGATACATTTCTAGACTGCCGCCCTGCACCGAGCCAGCACGCGCCCTCGTGGAAATCTACTGGCCCACGCCGAGCTCCACTTCACTCCTGTTAAAAACACATCGCTCACATTTGCAGATCTAATAACCAGAATTGTTTACAGCAAGAGAAGAGCCATGAGCTTCAGTGAGATCCTGAAAATGTTTAGTTTCCTTTGACAATAAGGGTGTGGCAAGTTTTGACGTTCTTTTATTTGATGTCATTTTTTGTACTGTTAATTTGACATGTTGTTAAGTCTTCCGTCAAACCTGGTGTACTTTAACTGAAGCAAAGCGCCACAAATATGAGCTAGTGCCGAACATGACGGCTCCGCTCGGGTCTGTCTTCAGCCGGTGGCCTTTTATCGATAGTGACAGATAAAGAGCCCTGTGATCTTGTAAAGCACCAGGCACTAGCCTTGATTACCATCCCCGCTGATAACGCTGCATGCTAATCATTGTAAACATCATGCTGTGGCTTTGACACACTTAGGCTTATCTATAATTGGTGTAATTGTTACTAGCATTTAACGAGATCGTCTTCCAGATATGGTGAGTGCCAAAAGGGCCCGGGTACGTGAGAGGCTCCCTCAGATCTGCCTCACTGATGGGGGCATTAGATCGACACTAACTCCTCTATCACTGTGCTATTAATGAAAGGCAGCCACAAGCCAGAGCACAAATCCGATAAAAGGGGCTGGAGATGAGGGGGTTATGAAATATTTAAATATACAGGGCTTCAAAGCGGAAGAGGCCTCCCGTTCTTGTCAACAGACAGACCCCCTGCAGCCCAGCCGTGGCCCCCCGTCTCTGGCCCGCAAACCAGCCTCACATGTAGGTCACAAACCATCAGCTCACTTTTGCACTGTTGGGACGTCACCAAACGAGTGGAGGGGATCCATTGATGAAAATTGTTCCTGTCTCCAAACACAGACACACACACACACACACACACACACACACACGCACACACACACACAAACAGACCCCCCCCCCCCCCTTGTTCAACCGGTCTACCGTGTTCTAGTGTTACACAGAGGGGGAGATGAGCAGCATAGGGGCGGCGAGGTCAGAGAGGACATCCAAACCCTGTCTCAGCGGACCCTGACATGTTAAAACACCTCATCACAGGATAGAGGCTGAGATCCTCTGCAGCTCACATGCTCACTCACAGAATCCTCTCCACCTACAAACACAACCTCCCTTTCACAGAGAGAAACCCGTGAAGGGTGAGGGGTGTTTTTGCAGAGCGTGACATGAAGAAATGAGCTCTTGAGGGGACGCAGGACAGATCACCTTTCAGGGCCGGAGAGACTGAGAGTCTGAACAATCATTTCTAGCTATGCACTTTCATTGTGATGGGTCCCAGATATCTCCCTCTGTTGTGATGCGGCAAGTGTCTTGTGTTATTTTTAAGGGACTAAACTTTCCATTTCTCCTCCTTTTATTGTTAATCCCCCCAGCAGGGAGACAACTATAGGGGGAACAACAACATTATTTCGCTCAGGTCCTGCATATTGCAGTGCCCAAAGGGTGGGGGCTGTTGGGATGTGGTGGGGGAGGAGGACGGGCAGAGACCTCACTGCTGTCTGTCATCCTGCTGGCTTTTGATGTCCGTGGCCCATCTTGTGTCCCTCTGGAGAGCCTATCATCAGGCCCCCACTCCGTAGCTGTTGAGCATAAAGAGAGCCTTGGAGAGGCTTGTTTGAGTGGAGCTCGGGGGCTGCGAGGGTGGGGTGGGGTGGGGTGGGGGTGATGGGGGGGGGGGGGGCTTTCTTCGTTGGTGCCTGACAGAATGGTCTTGACGGAGCGTTTCAGAAGGCCTAATCCCTCTGACCATACTCCTCCAGCCGGGCAAATCGCTCGGGGGGTCTGCAGAGGGTCAGACAGGTTTTAATACAACGCCTTAGTGGTGATTTCCTCAGTGCTTTCCTGTAGCTTTTTCTTTTTAAATGACACAGCAGGCTGTTTCTTCCCCCTCTCTTTCTTCTCCTGCTACCTCCTTATTTGGCTCCTTCTCCCTCCCCATCTTGTCGGTCTCCCCTCGTCTCCTCCTGTTTTGTTTTCTTCTCCGCTCTTTTCCTCTCTACTCTCTAGTTCCTCTTCCTTTATCTCCCTGCCTCCCCTTGTCTCCTGGCTCCCATTGCGCCGCTGAGAAGAAAGAAACAAAAAGGGAAAATATTATCCCTGCCAGAACAGTTGCTCTTGGTTAGTATTAAGTCGAGGCCTCGTGGGGGGTTCCAGCACCGCAGTTCTTTGGTTGTAGATGTCTGCTGGGTCTCCACAAATATAAAGACATGCAGATTAGGGAGGAAAATTAAAGCTGGGGGTTCGTCAGGCAGGGGGTTATCTGCTCGGAGGGTTTCTGTCTGGGATCTGGCTGCATGTAAAGCTTCACACAGACAATTGGGGTCAAATTAAAGGAGACTTACAATCCTGCTTTTTTTTTGTCATTGAGACCCAATGACACTACATCTTGATGGAATTAAACTGAATAAGATTATCAATGAATTTTTTTCGACAGGCAGCACTGAATCTTGTTTACACCTTTTGTAACAAGCAGAAAGTAGCACTGCAAAATCTCTTGAAATACAGGACATACAAATTTTACTGTACCTGTCATATGCCAAGCCTTCATTTCAAAAGCTGAGAAAATTCATTTTCTCAGTCCATTAAGTCTCTGCGTAAACACTGAGACACAGCACTACAAATAAGCACAGAGATTTGGCCTTTGAAAATAATTTAGCTTGGATTTGTGAATTAGTAATTATCCTGACATTCAATGAAAACGTTCAAGGTAAATTGTGCCCAATATGCACGATGTTGTGTGTGGCTAGAGGCGTACAGCACATATGCTTCTCTCTGTTCGAAGGGGAGGGAGTGATTGACTGCTCTGAAATTATCCGTGGCATCGCATCCCACAGCCCACATTCCACAGCTATGTCTGTAATTTAGGCAAAAAGGTCTCCCATTTTTCTTGTGACTGGGCAGACGGCTGGTGAGGGGGTTGGGCTGTGTTGGGGGGAGGGTTGCATCTGGGATGTAAACCAAAGTATTTAAGGCAGAAAAGGTTAAACCAATTTTCTTGTCTGCATTGTTTTCCAAAGTGAGTCCCACGTCAGCGACATCAGACGGACGGTCAGTGCAGTAGGTTTGTTCCCACTGACAGGCCAGTTCACTCTGCGCCCGCAATGTCAACTGGATCTGATTATTGCCTACCAGATCCAGATAATGTCTGCCATTGATCAGGCCATTTATCTTGAACTCCTACGGCCGCAGCCTGCTTTCAGAGACCATGGGGAGATAAGTAGATAGAGATAAGCAGATAACATAGTCTTTACAGGCTTTTAACAACCGGAAGAAATAGTTTTCCGCTGCTGATGTGATGTGAGTTTCATATCTCTTGGCTCAGGAAGCTTTATTATGAGACAAAGGATCTGCTTTTAGAGGTATCATCATCGGATCTGATACACCCTTTCATCCCTGCGTCTGTCAATCTCCGTTAATGTTCCCAGAATACCAGTCACATCCTGTGTGATAAGCACTGGTTGATAGGTTGAGAGGAGAGAGTTGCAAAGTAGAGATTCATTTTTGGCATTGTTATTTACAAGTTTGACATTGAAAAGCAATTCTGTGGAAATACAGATAAAAGTTCAAAAGTCCTCTAATATCCCCTTCTCACTGTCAGGATGTTTGATTGATGCATTTTAACAGACGACTGTCAGCTTTTCCCACTTTTGCAATGCTGTGGTGTCCCAGTTTGTGTTATAGTTTGTAATGCTGTGTGTGTGTGTGTGTGTGTGTGTGTGTGTGTGTGTGTGTGTGTGTGTGTGTGTGTGTGTGTGTGTGTGTGTGTGTGTGTGTGTGTGTGTGTGTGTTTGCTTGCATGCCCAGCCGTGTGTCATCCCCACATTATTACTAGCAATGAGTGACAGATTAATTTATGTCTGGCTATGTGTCTGAGGAATTGGGAAGAAAGGGCCTGTCAGGACTGCTTGTCAGGAGGGGTAGAGATTAGAGTCAGTTGTCATTGACAAACCAGTGCAGGCTCTAGGAGATAAGGTCGGATGCAATGACTGTAAAAAATACAATATATATGTATGTGGAAGAATAAAATTAATAGAAGAAATAAAATCCTTACTCCGCCCTCAAAGAAGAGAAGAGGAGCTGCTGGCATGTCCAAGTGTGTGGGTTTGTACGTGTGTAACTCGAAATATTTCACAGCTCTCAAATGTGCTCTGCATTTGGACGTCTCTGATCTTAAGCAACAAGGAGGGTGGGATTTAATCCGACTCCATCCTTTAACAAGGATTTATTTTAAAAACACGTGCAGTACGTGTTTTAATCATATCGGTAATCCCAATAGTCAGATCATTGTGCGTAAATAGTCACTGACACACAATGAAACATGGTCCTCTAAGCTGCGTTACACTGGCAGTGTGTTCATTCATCAGTATCATTGTTATGATGTTTACATTATGTTTAATCACATATTAAAATCCCCTCAAGAAACTTGTTGACTATTGCCCCCAGACCATGATAGGTTATAACCAGGTGTTTAAGGTGTGAAGTCAAAGAATGTGTCTGCTCTCCTTTTATCTTGCCAGCTTTTATTCTCTGTGTTCAGTATCTGATCATCTTTAAAGCTGTAAATTACAGGCTTTACTTGTAGCCACACCAATCATCAAACCATCAGTCAGTCCAGGCTGAAAGTCTTGTTCAATACAATGACAATTGAATTTAGGTTTACATATTCATGTCCCCCTCAGGATGACTTATAATAACTTATCTTTTCATTTTAACATTTTAATTTGCCCGATACTTCGGTTTATGAACAAATACCTGCAGGCTAATTAAATTCCAATTATCCTCCGCTGTATTTTTTTCGCCAATTAGCAAGTATTAACATGCTATTTCACTAAGATGGTAAAAATAATACATTTTAGAGCTGCGAAGCATCAGCATGGTAAAGTTGTTATTGTGAGCATGTTAGCACACTGACATTAACATTTAGCTCAAAGAACTGCGAGCTTAAAGCTAAACGTTGAAAGAGCTAGAAATAGAAACAAAGTTGTTCGTGCAAAGTGTTTTCTAATTTGAAGGCAAACGTATTACAGCTGTTCCACACAATCCAAGGTGGGGATGATGTTGGAGGTTCAAGGCAGACACACTGAGACACTTCTTGCAACAGTCATCTTGAACTAAGTGCACTTGATGTGTGCTTTTTCTGCTGGCAAGTGAAAATGTGTGTTGCGAATAAGTTGCGTATTTGCACCACAAGTGCAGCCTCAGCGTGGCTCTAGACCCTTAGTATTTTTTGACTCATATTATCATATTTATCCTGGATCGCTTTGTCTGGTTCAAGAGTTACCGTATCTCATTCTGACAGAGATGTCACTGAGGTGAAACGGTTTCTGAAGTACCTGCCCAACCTGAAATGATGCTGTTCACCGCCGATGATGACTCTGTTCATTATCAGTTTGAATATTTGAGATTTTTGGGGGGGCCCTGCAAAGCAAAGACAGAGTTTGGAGTCAATAGGCAAATGCAATAAGAGCTTTTAACATATTACATTGCCACCACTCATGTTACACTTATCAGTAGTATTTTAAATGAGGGTAGATTTGGCATAATGGCAGGAAGGCAAACCGGTGGCGTGTGATTGTAATCTAGGAGAGTTCCTGTAAAATTAAACCGTGGTTGTGGTTGGAGAGACAAACATGCTTCTGGCTTCTTTGAAGTGGAGAATCAGCGTCCAAAAAACGGAATAAAAGATGACAAAATGTCAGTGTGAAGCTGATGGTCTATAGATAGAACTTGCATGCCCAGACAGCAATTACTGAGATACATAGCACACACCCAGACATTGTGTTTGATCTTAGTGCTTCATTCTCTTGCACAGACGATGTTTTTCCATGTGAAACTGTGCCGGGTTCTCACTTTAATATGTGTGCTCATCTCTGTCAGCATTTCATTTGAATTGAAAATAATGTGCAGTGTGAGATCCGGACGCCGATTGCTTGGTGGTGTGGCTGTAATCACAGACTTGTGGTCGCTCTCAAATCTGATAATGACCATTTAAAATGGAGAACAGTAGCCCGTTCATTGCTGCTGCTGCTGCTGCTGCTGCTGCTGCTGCTGCCATTTTCTGTTGGTTACAGCATATAAATACATATCTTGAAGCCAGTCATGTTGTGCTTTTGAAGCCAAACCACAATATGCTCTTGATGTTTCATCACAATCACCACTTCAAACACAGGAATCCATATGATCTAATTACATGAACCCACAGTTAGTACATTTGCAACTATTTTTAGACATGATTTATTGCATCTCTGTTCCACTCATACATGAAGTGTGCAGCTAAATCATTTCACTGGCATTATCAAAGATGTTTTCCCATCCTATCAGCAACAGCAAGCTCGAGGTTAATTATTTCATTAGCTGCTCAGTGCGAACTGCATACATCTGTGAAACACACAAGGATGCTTAGCAGGAGCCTCTAACTTGATGAACACATGGTTTGGTCTTTCTCTCAGGCCCTTTGTGACCGAACCTTTATCCTCCAGCTGAACCAAGTGGCTGGACTTTACTTGGCCACCTGAGGCCAATCCCTCCCACTGCCTGATGATACTCCACATTCTTTGTTCTGTGTGTCATTGGCGTGTCCACAAACAGCCATGGGAATTTATACAGATAAATTATTTCCTGCTAAATATGGAATTTTCTGTTTAACCAGATTGGGTATCTGACTGCAGTTTGGAGAAAAGTCTTGTTGTGTTGACTCTTTGAGGATTTGTTTTGCCATTGCGAATCTCAGGCTACTGTATATCCCATTTCCCATGACTTCATGTTTGTATGGTCGATCCCAGCCAGCCAACGGCCCCTCGGCCTCTCTGTTACCGAGGGACGGATTAGCATCTCAGCTATGAGCTAAGTCTGTTTTCTGCTCTGTGGTTGCTTGGGCTGAGCTGGCAGGGAAAGACTTCTGCAATGTGACTCTATTGTACATCCATTGACCTCCCAGCCAGCGGGTTAATGCTCATTAGACAAGCTATTGGATTCAAGGGTTTGCACTATTAAGAGGATTTTACAGCAATGTCCAGCAGCATTTGCCCAATGTGAGGGATTGCGGCAGGGAAGGATGAGCGCTGTTGCTTCCCAAGTAAATATTATTTTCAGATATGCAGTGTGAATCTTAGCAGTATGGTGTCCCACCTTAAATCTGCAGATCCCTTATAAATGCACACTTTGCGGCATCACCACTGGGAAACAACTAGAAGGTGGCTGCTCGCAGCAAGACGATAAGATGTTTTGTTATTAAGCCGGGCAGGCAAGCTAAGAAAAAATATCTCTCCAGGGTTTGTTGAAGATATAATTATAAAAAGCAAGCCATGAGTTCTGCCTGCGGTGTCAGGGGTGGAAGCTAGTTAGGATATCGGTCTGGTCAGGGTGAGTCACAGAGAGCTCAAAGCTCAAATTGAAGGCCGAATGACCCGAAGAGTTTTTTTTATATTACCAGTTGACCTCCCTTCAGGCCAGTGGAGTGGGAGTGGATTCAACAGGAAGACAGCGCCTGTGGGCTGCCAGGAGGTGCATGCTGCTCATAAAGGAGCGTTTTGTTTTTCCTCCCCTCACGGTAGCAGCACCCTACTGGGGAATTCATTAGCGGCTGACATCATCTCACTCGGTACAGAGTGAAAGAAAGAATATCTTTCTGCCCTAGCTCTCCCCTCCCGCTATCCTTTCTCTTCTTCCCTCCTGTTTTCTCTCTCGCTCGCTGCTGCCTCCTTATCTATCTGGTGCGCTGCCGTCTCTCCTTTTGCGCGCCATTTACGCAAAAGGTAAACGCGACGACTTGCGCCTCTGCAATCGGGCTCCAAGCTTTTCGGAAGCCCAGAAACACGAGTGTGTTTATCTTCTGAAGGAGCGCTACTGAGGTTGAATCCAAGTCCGCCTGGAAATCAGGAAGTGGGAGGACCCGACCGTGAAGGCAGTGGCAGCACACAAGCAGTCAGTCGCTGGATGAATGGGAGTTTGTCTGGTGCTTGGGAGCGGATGGGGATAGGCTCGCGTGAACCCACGATCGGGATCCGTCAGAGAGCGCGGCAGACAGGCTTTGCAGCTGAACACAAAGTGACAGTGGGCTTATACCTTGTGAATTTTAGCTCACTGCTTGTGTGATTTGTCCTCGTCTCTGTCTCTACAGAGGAAACTGGCCGTGCGCTTTATTGGATTGGTTTGCTCCATCGGACGCAGCCCCGCTCTGCGCACCGACACAGAAACCCTCCCGGATCCTGTTTGTTACCTCTCACGGATATTTCCGACAGGAGAGTATACGTGAAAAAAAACATATTGCGTCCCGAGCGAGGAAAGAAAGGTGGATCAAGGGATTTTTTTTTTTTTTTTAATTTTTTTTTTTTCTCGTCGCCTCAGTGCTGTTACAGAAGCTCTCCGTGGCGAGACACATGGTTCCCTTTGTCCAAAAGGCGCAGTAGCTTTGTGAACGGCTTTGGATTTCTTGGAAAGGCTTCTTCTTTCTCCGCATGGCTGTCCTCAATTTAAAAGGAGTAGACTTCGCCGCCTCTTGTGTGGATTATATTATTTGAAAAGCAGAATGTGAAACGGGGCCATATTTACCAGACCGAGAAAGTAATATCCTGACTTATTTGCCTTCTTGCTAACCTTGCCACATCAAAGGTATGCGCGCTGGCTCGGAGCCTTTAATGATCTGCGATTTTATTTGTCATTGTGTGTTATTGTGTGCAAAATGTTCTGAGTAGAATTTTTATATTAGTAACTATTTTCCTGCACCTATTTTGCTGTCATTTATTCTTCAGCTTTCATTGTTTACATTCTGTCCGTGTTGCATTAGTGAATAAACGCCTCAATCATAACAAGGTTTTATATTTAGCAATAAAACAACATTCATTTTCTTTTTCCACTGTTTGCCATTCTTATTTAGAATTCGTTATTAAATCGCTGTGCTTCGTCTGCCGCCTAAATAACAGCCATACGTCGAGATAAAAGACAGGAGTGCGCATCCAACCAAGCTGTCAGTGAACGCACATTTTTAATAATCCTGTCATTAAGGTCATTATAATAAAAGATAACTCTGCTGTCAAAGTGAAATGTTTTAACATGACTTGTGGGGCAGAATTTGGCATTAAATAAATCCGACTAGAATAAATCCACAAAGCCAGTTATTAGAAATTAATTTTATTCAGAGAAAGCTGTCAGTCACTGCCCATATGAGGTATAACGAGTGTTGCTCCGTTTCTTTCCTGTCTTCTCAACGTGTAGTTATTTGGTAATATAATAATATTTCACCTTATTGTCGTGGTTGAAATACAATTGATGTGTGACTTTTTTCAGCAATATGAGGCGTTCGTTAACTAATTCAGGTTTAAATCCCATCACTGCACATTTTCATTCGAGCACGCTGCTGTCGGAGCTCCGCCAGGGAGGCTGCGAGAGTCGTGGGGCTCTTCTGTCACGCAGCAACAGTGCCATCAAGTGGCCTGAATATGAAGAACCAGTTGTTTTGTTCCAGTCTGATTTTCATGATTGGTTTTAATCATGATGCTGAGGTTGTCCAGAAATTGTTGACAGAATCTGTCCATTATAGGTTGTGAACAGTGCATATATCTTCATCTAATATGGTTACAATTGGTCAGTTATGTGTCCGTAAAATTGAAAGCACTGCTCAATAACAAATTGTCTGAAATATTTGTTAAAGTTGTGTTCAATTACATTGAATGGGTAAAGATTTTCTTTATAATATTTTGTGAGTGTAAGTGTAATAATTATTTACCATCGCAAAGCATGTTGTCCTCTCTTTGAGCAGAAGAATGGCTTCAAATTATCTCCAGAAATATGATATAATATAATTTGGGGGAAAATAATATTTCATTCAGATGCTGTGTTAAATTTTCTATTTTGCTCATTCTATTCTCCTCTTTCGCAGGTATCCGATGCCAACTCAGAGAAATTCTTCAGCACAGCCGCAGTCAAAGGTACAGACATTTGTGTTTTCTACCATGAAATGTTACTATGATAATAGCAGGTGTACCGTCATTCTGCTAATTTCAACATGTTGAAATTTGCTTGCACTGTCCCAGTGAAGTCATCATCATATTGATGTATGGTTGTTTAAAATAATGCATCACACCCTGATCCAGTTTATCCAAGTTGTACAGGTATGAAATACTGCTCAGTGCTTTTTCGACACCAAGACACGAAATGAGAATTTCCCTCTCAGACAGTACTCACCAGAGGAAATCATTAAAATGCGTCATGTAGGTCTTTGTGTTTACAATGAAGCGATGTGCGGTTTGGGGATCCTTTGTTGGAAATGTGCTGAGATGCACCAGGACTTGTAGTGGAGCCAGAGCAGGAGGAGGATGGTGTACTAATGCAGCAGCGAATGAAGTGAGGGCAGGAAGGGCATCTGTTTATGGCCCTCAGTGTGCCAACACCACATGTGACCTCATTATCAAGTCACTAATTTGCTGTTAAAAGCAGCCCCATTTTCTCTGGCTCAGGGATAATGGAGGTGCCCTGCGTGAATGGACATTCCTCTGTAATGGGGGGAGTTACCATGCAGGGCGGGAGGGAGGCTCGGAGACGAGGGTTATGACCCCTTCAGGGCTGTGGTAGAAACGGGGCAGATTGCTGATGATAGGTCCTTGTACAACCACCCCCCACCTCCAGTCCTTGTTTCCCTGCACTTTCCTCTATGCAGACCTCCATAGACATTTCCCACATTCTGGCCTTTGATTCCCTCCAGGGCTTGATTTGTGGCGTCCATTGGGGGGCTCAATGGCCATGCTTGACAGAGAGGTTTCCTTTTGAACGTGCTTCTCTGTGGACTATTTGGTTCCCTTGAAAGGATTAAAGTCTCCTTTGTGCTGCCTAAATCAACAGAGGGCCACCCTCTCTCCCAGTCTATGAAAGGACCTAACTGGGGAAACAGTACACAAAATATGCTTTCTCTCTGCTGCACGTTATTCCACTCTCTTGGCCCTTATTTCCATTTAAATATCCCCTCTTTTCTTCTCTTTTACCATCTCCCTTCCCTTCTCCTCTTCTGCCTTATGCTAATGCTGGCCACTATTGCAAAAGGCGAGTAAAAGAATCCAGGTGCAGGGAGAGCAAAGACCACTGGTATTTTTATGGAGGGCGGTGTTGAGATTAAAAGAGTCGGGTGGGTTTTTGTTGGAGGGGATTACCAGCACTCTAATGCAACCAAACCTCGGGACAAGCAGCAGCTCCAACACAAATAGCCAGACAGGGCTCGTTTGTGGGATGATGAGTGTCAATATTTGCCCAGAGGCAGGTGCAAAAAGTCTCCATTTATTTAACAGTTTGTGCGCTTTCTTGTTGGTACACATAAAAATAATAAAAATCTCATGAGGCTTTAGTGTTCAGCACAGGGCTGAGAAAGTCATGACAGACCTCGATAGCAAAAACAGCTCGCAGACAAAGGCACGACTTGTTTATCATATAATGAAGGAGCACTTAATACTGTTATCCTGCCTGTTATTCACAAACCTGACTCTGCAGAGCCACTTTGATAGTTTTAATAAATATCTATATACTTTATATAGTATATTTTATATAATCTCAATCCAAGAAAATATCAAGTGAAGATGTGATTTTGCCAAATTTGAAATGCAGTAAAATAGCTTTTGGTTAATGTATTATATTGAGAGCTGATTGTAATTCAGCTGCTGATGTGCAGCTTTGGTAATGACTGACTTTTGGCTTTTTCCCCTCTGCTGCAAGACTAGAAATGAGCCCAGGGCAACTTCAGGTCTCTTTGAAGTCTTAGTGCTGGTCCCTCATCTTTTAATCTTACAGCCTTCTCACCTACTCGATAATTACACTGTATTTTTTATGTTCCCTCAAAAGTCATAGGTTTTTTTGTTTTTCTCGCCCGAGGCCTACACTGCATTTTATAAAGAAAATCCGACTGATGAGAATACAGCTTTTGTGTTTTCAGACGCTGATTTGTTTTCTTTTCCCTTCGAGTCGGCTTCACCTCGGGGCCGCTGGTGTCAGCTGTGCGCAGTTGTCTAACATGGAGCTTAAACCCACCATCACTCTTTGCTTGCCTCTCTGTTTTTCTCCCTCCATCCTGCTCACTCCGAGTTCGCTTTGCCCGGGAATGGATTTCATTAACTAAGAGTCATTAAATGTTATCTCTAATTACCGCGGTTGTCGATGCACCTGCAGGTGTCAGCGAGCTAACCTGATTCATTTGCTCTGCAAGAGAGTCAGCAGCAGTCAGAGAGCCGGGGCGTAGTCTATTGGCCGCCAGTGAAATAAACAACTTTTCTGAAGTCTAAGCTGCTTCCAAGGTGCCGTGGGTGGAAATCAGTAACCAAGCCCTATTAAGGCTGTGACTGCTGTCTGGGGAGTGGATTGAAGTGCTGGCTTGCACAGATACTGATGATGACAAACCAGCGCAGCATGTCACCACAAAGGTCTGCAGACAGATCTATCAAATGATTAAAGCTGTGTCCCAGGGCAATGATATCTTGTCACCCAGTTACATTCCCATCCTTTATGATATTGTCAATCCACAAGCCGTCAGAGCGTCTCAGCAAAGTCAGTCACTGGAGAGCACAGCCTAAGCTCACTGCGTATTGTTTGCCGAGTGTAGCCCAGCAGCAAGATTAAGATAATGCCGGATGACATTTAAGAAGGTCCGCAGTGCCATTCATCAAGAGTGGGCCAGACAATTTTCTCATCAATGAACTGTGGAGTCTGTGTGCCTGTTTAGATGAAATCTATTTAGAACAAAAACTAAATGGAAAACAAAAGAATAAGCAGTCACGCAATGATTTATGTGTTCACCTTTTACCTGTGTACGATCCATTTAAATCATCGTCACAATTAGAAATTACTTCATCATGTGGGTTTTCAGTTCCGTGTGTCGCAAAGAAGCACTTTACATTTTTTAAGAATTCATCTGGTAGATATATTGGAGAAAGTAGTCCCTCATGAGACATCTCCTGCAGCTGTGTCTGCGATGTGAGACCGAGTTCAGAGCGGGGGTGAATTGAAGTGCACAGTGTAGTGATTCTCAGTTTCCCCCCCTCAGCACAATGCTGATTTCACTATGCTTTACTGGAGTTAATGTGAAAATGAAGCGGTGCTACACTGAGACCCGGGGCTGACGCCGGCGTGAAGAGCGCCGCTAGTGAAGTGTGTCAGGCTTGAGTACGTCTGTCACTAGGGGAGAGAATAATGTGCGATGTGGAAGGTGTAATTTGCAGCGCTGATGGCATTGTTTAAAAAAATAGTAGAAAGAGAGAAGCGGAGGTGAACTTTTGTGGCAGATATCAGAGCTGAAGAGCTCCCTGGATTGTCATAGAGAGTTCTGCTGGCAGCAAAATTGCCTGTGAGCGTATTACTGCTGTGTGGGAGGCAGCTGAGGGCTTGTTTTTCTCTCTCTGCCTCATTCTCTCTCTGTTTCCTGAGAGGAGGACTGGTGATAGAGCTGTGTGTACTTCCAGGCTGTGGGCCGCCACCTGCTGTAATCTCAAGTGATATAGAGAGCAACAATCACGCCACAAATCACCCAGGCAGCTCCCTAACTCGTTCAGTCGACTGGAAAGAGAAGGTTGGCCTTTCACAGCACCAGTGTTGGTTTACTGCCCCAGGCTCCCAGCACTGCACTCGTGTTGACCTCTGCCGTCTGTGTGGGTTTGTGTGTCAAGAAATCAGGGCTGCCTGTGGAACTTGACCTGATGCGCAGTGGAAAGATGACCTGACTACCATTGGCCTTTTGTGCGTTCTGAGAAACGGCTGCAGTCAAGGACGGTCTCCTTTCCCTGCCGAGGGGCTGAGAGGTCACAAGGAGGTCGCTGCCCCCGCCCTGCTCATACAACTCCTGGAATAAAGCATTGTTGTTGTTTTGGCTCAAACGCAAGCTTAATTTGAATCAAAATTCTCCTTTGATATTTAATAACCGTGCATGTTTTGAGAAATAAGACATGGATCTGAAGGATTTGACTGAATGATACATAACTGAAACAGATTCCAGGCATTTCCCTGGTGTCTTTGCTTCTGTTGGTTACACGTTCCCCGCTAGGAGCATTTAATGTATCTCTAAGGGGTAAAGGAAGCTCAATTTCCTGTTCTGCACAAAGGGAAGCCCCCTCTCCCTCCCCATGGCTGCAACTGCAGAGACAGAGACTGTATTTCATGACCATGAAAGGGTCCCTCCAGCCATGCCTCATCTGCTGACACAGCCAAACAAAGGTTAACAAATCAAGGGAAGTTCTGGCTGATTTACTGCCTTGCAGTCACCAACAACGGCCCCGGCCCCGATGCACCATGAAAAATGGCAACATTTCCAACTGTTCATATTTCAAAATCACATTTAAATGTTCATGCTGATCACAGCTCATTAGTCCTGATCTCAGCTGCGAGGGATGGCTCTTCCATACTTCACAGTTTGGTTTTAAATGAGTCGTGCTTCAGCTTTAGAAGAAAGACTGGCTTTTAATGTGCAAAACTCTGTGTTGAGAACTGAATGAGAACAACTCTACTGAATAATGTTTGGTTTGCTGAATGTAATGAATCAACCTGGAGGACTAACAAACAAACCAGTCGTCCAACAAAGATTAAAAAAAAAAAAAAAAAAAAGTGTATAGCCAACAGATACACCAGTAACAGTTATAACACATGCAATCAGGTCACACTATGAAATGTTTGGCAGATAACTCAGTCAGGTAGATTGTGAATGTGAGACCTCGGGTCTAGTTGCTGCCCACTTGGTTTGTTAACTGAGGGTCAGTTTGAAGGAGAGGCCGTGAATGGGTCTGTTGGTGCTGAAGAAGCACACACACACACTCAGCAGTGTGGGCCAGTCTCCGTCTCTCCCTCCTGCAACACAAAGAGGTCATTCAGAGTGTGCTCCCCGCGTCCCTGAGGTTAGAGACTAAGTAAATCCATCCATCTTAATGCACTTATTTCAGCACCAGGAGAACTGGAGGGAGACTGTGTAAACACTCCTGTATCCGACATGCCACGCTAAACCCAAAGAGCCTGGAACCCATCAGGCCAAAATTAAAGGTCTACATCTCAAACACAAACATTTAAATGGGCTGAACTCCAGAGATCAAAGTGAAAGGCCTTAGTTTTCCTGCCGGCTCCCCTGTGTCTGCCACACTGAGATATGAGGCAGTTTAGCAGCCTTCAGGGCTGAATGGTGAGCACCTTTGTGCTGTACTCGTCTGTTTCTCAGGTGTCTCGGTCAGGTCAAAGGATTTATGTAAGCGTGCTGAGTTTATTCAGAAGTATGGTTTGGTTTCAAAGATAGTATGCAGGATCATAAGTACAAGGCGCTCTGTTTTGGCTCCTACTCATTCTATTTTTATGTCTGTATGAAGAGTTGTGTGAAGGTTTCAGTTCATTTTAGGTGAACAGTCCTAAAAAATACAAATCCTTTATTTGAGCGAGCATCTCCTGTTTGTTTTTTTTATTTTTTTGTATTCCTGTCAGCATGTCATTGACGTGTGGTGACAGTAGAGATGCTACAAACTAGTGGAAGTGGATTGGAGGGCAGAGGCGTTGAAAGCACCAGTCTCCCCCTCCCAGGAGAGGTCCTCCCCCATCACCGTCAACAGTACCCACTGATCCAATGTGACATCAGCCACTCTCCTGCCAACTGTGCAGCATTAACAGGGTCAAAGCGCCACACACACACACACACACACACACACACACACACACACACACACACACACACACACACACACCACTTTTCAAGACCCAGCCATTCCCAGAGCACTGTTGGTGTGTTCAGGCCAATTATGCCTGTGTCAGTCTTTGGTCCCTGCGGCAGAGGTGACATTGCCAGAGAGAGAGAGAAAGCAGACTGCCTTAATGAGGCGTCATGGTGCCTCAGAAGTGTATGTGCATATGTGTGTGTGAGCACATGTGTGAATGCATTTGTGCATGCATGAGAGCAGGAGTGCTGGTTTGGAATGATCCACCCTTCTATCACGATCTGCCATGTTTGTCTGACAGCCTTTTCCGTCGTCAAGGTCTCAACCCTGCAACCTTTTCCACCACGCCGCCTCTCCAAATCTTTTGTGTTCTTTAAGCTGCTGTGGAGCTATGATGTCATTCTAGCAAACAGATTTTCGGTTCTGGTGAATGACTTGAGGCTTGTGTCCCAGAAATGCAGCATAGCAGCTTTGGAGGCACATGTACTAAAAGGGAGATGGGATTAACACAAGCGGATAAGATTTGACTGTTCACTGTGAAATGATTAACCCCTGCGGTGTTAGTGTTGCTTTGAGCAGCATGAAGTAGGATTTGGTCTGTTGGAAAAAAAAAAACACACCCCTGATGAGTGGGTTGAATGATGACTCCAAGTCTCGAAGTTTACAGAACCACCCATTTTGGATTATATGGTCATGGAGAGTTTATCGGATAAAACAATGCCAGAAGGCCAGCCATAGTAAGTATGATTGAACTGTAAAGGATTAAACATTTGTTGCATTCTTCAGACACTGCAGGGTGTTGCCGTCATGTTCAAGCTTTTTTTTTTTCCTGCATCAAATAAATGACCAACGCTGTAATCTACGTAATCCTCAACTGTCACTGTTGGAGCCGAATGTGTTGAAGCTTAGAGTCAGACTTTGTGGTCCACCGCTGTTTAACAGCTGTGGTGTTTTTTTAAAGGAAAGCGTCAGGTGAAGGAGTCTCTCTGTTTCCTCGTCATCTCTGGCAATGCCAGAGGAGGGAAGTGAAAGTGTAAACACAGCCTGTAAAGACAGAAAAAGCTAAGAGAGAGCGAAAGCATGAAGACTGATCAGGATTGATGAAAGCAAGGCTTTAATTGCTCCCACAAGAGAAGAGGTTATCTTTTTTCCCCCCTTCTCACCCTCTCTGATTCTCATAAATATGCAGGGTAGAAATAAAGCCCTGATGAGCCTCGGGGCAGATTAGTGAGGACTACAGATCAGGATCCGAGTTTGTTAGCAGCAGTCCATAGATCCCGTGCATGTGTTTCTGCTCTGCACACACATTGCATGGTTTTCATTTGTTTCAACCCACATTTCATTATATTACCTCAGGCTACTGACTACACAGGGTCAGACACTGGCTGTGCTGGGAAGTTGTGGCTGTCAGACTTTTAGTTCAACATCCCCCCCGTTGTGTTGGGTGTTCTCCCAAGATGGATTTTAACTTCTGAGCCGAGTTCGGGGAGACGACATGGTTAATTTGTGGTGGATGTCGTGCGTGTGTGTAACGTTATATCGGTTTCCTGGAAAGGACATTTTTAAGCATGTGCATTTGATATAAACAAAGTATAATGAACTGCACAATGTTCCATTTTATCACCATCTTTTGGTTCATCATCTCCGGCTTTTGGCTACTTTTCTTAGAAGCCTGCCCAAACCCATCAGCGTCCGTTGGACTGTCACCATCTGTTACAGATTAAGCTGCTTCTGGAGGGAGCAATTTGATTTCAGGGCTCTAGCCTCCCCTCCTTATTCCACGTGTCAGGTTTTACTGTAAACACTGTCTTACAAAAACCAAAATCCCAGAAGGGGGGCCTTTCAAGCCAAGAGCAAACGGGCCGTTGCGCCGGTATGGGCTGCATGTCTGGTTTAGCTCTTAGTGTGCTGAGACGGGGGCTCTGCTGGGCCATTTAGAGTCAAAGCTGGAAAGCAATGTTTGGAAGCTTTTTCCTCTAAACCCTGTGCTCAGGCAGTGTGGTGTTGTGATGTATGAATCCCCTGGCCATGCCTGACACTAGCGAGCCTGTCTGAGCCCATGTCTTCGCTGAGTAGGAGGCCATGGACAGAGGCCGCATTGTTCCCCTAAAGTAACCCAAGCTCCGGGCAGCCGCTGCCCAAAGGGGGATATCAAGTTGTTCTCTCCCCACCAACACCACAATCCTACCTTAAGCTCTGGGGCTTGACGAGGGAGCAGAGAGGCAGCTGACTGTTTGGACGACGGCACAGTTCAAATAAACAGCTCAAATCCCTACCAGCCTCCCCTACACTAACCCTCCCCCGCCAAGTATCACAGTCCCACAGCCATAGCTCATCACCGTGAAGCTTGCCAACAGCCCTCAGCTAATTTGTGGTGTTATTTTGAAAAGCATGTTGATGTGGCTGCGCTGAGGTTTCCTGAGAAAGAGGGCTGCAAGCAGAGAGAAGAGGGTGAGAACCTAGGCCGGGCTTAATCTTACTGCTTCTTTTTTTGTTTGCGATGGGAGCGTTTACCACCACAGCGGCAGACCACACATTTCCAAGCAACAGGGTAGCAAGGATGAAAGTACCTGTGGATAGGAAAGGAGAAATGGCCATCAGTCGCTTGGTCTCTGCCCCGGGTGTCCCGCTAATCTGACTGCAGTGAAACTTGATCGAGGGGGTAATGAGACGGCACTTGACACACTCGCACACACGCACGTCGACACAACGGCTGCTTCTGTAATGCCGGTGAAGATTTAAGACGAGAAAAGGCTACATGCAAATTGATACTTCAGTGGATTTCAGACATTTCATTCATGCATTCAAGTTATTACCACTCTGGAATGAGTTGTTCTTATATTGTTTTAACACTCAGCGCAGGCTGTGTTGAATCTGATCCTTGCAGGCGTGTGCGGTGTGGATGTGTGTAAAACCAGTTGGTCCCATTTGAAAGAGTGAAAGAAGCCCAGACTGATGACTCTCTAGGGACAGATTTCTCTTCCAGCCCTCCATGCCTCTCTCCCCAGTGAAATCATGGTGGTGTCAGCGTGTCAGCTCGAGCTGTCACTCTCCTCACTGCTGCAGGCAGTTGCTCTCATACTATGCCTCCTGGCTGAAGGGAGACGGGGGGAGAGGAAGGAGCAGGAGCAAGAGAGAAGGACAGAGGGGTTTTTCTGCACTTGACACAGTGGATGAACAGAGCGTCGAAACCCCTTAGTGCAACTGGAGAGTCTTGAAAACAAGAAAGAAAGAGCCAAGGCTGTCCATCATCTCAGAGGAGCCAGCTGTACAATTAGGACTCACCCCCATGGGTGGGTTTGGTACAGTCCACAAGGCTTAGCTGAGAAGCGGACAGGGCTTCATGGAGGACAGGCCAACACTAAATAGATCCAGGGAGCCGACATAGTGTTGCAGTACATGCACCGCAACCACGGTGGCATTGGACCTGTTGTTGACTGGTAGAGTTTTCTCTCTGTGTGTGTGTGTGTGTGTGTGTGTGTGTGTGTGTGTGTGTGTGTGTGTGTGTGTGTGTGTGTGTGTGTGTGTGTGTGTGTGTGTGTGTGTCTGTAGGAGAGGCGGTGGGGGGGTTATGAGCATGTGACTGTAATAGAGATTTAAGCATGTCTGTGTTTGATGTTTGTTGGCTCTGCAGAAGACTGTCCATTGTTTCCCTTAGTTCCCACAATGACTGACAAGAAGCACATGTTGCAATGCCAGTCAGTGTTGTGAAATGTTTGAGTTAGAGTTAAAGTCAGGATGTGTGTCAGCACAGACACACATCCTGAATTTGTTATATGGTGAGATTCTGGTTGTTGTTTTTGGAATTTTCCATTTGTTCAGACTTAATTTAACCTCCTGAATGGATTCAGTTTAGTGATTTCAGAAAGTAGTTCAGTCTACATTCGACTATATGTCTATATATCTATACAATGTATACATCAGTTTATGGGCAGACATATTTACTTATGCCTGTGGTGGGACCGTGATTGTACTCCTGCGCTGCAGTGTTTAGAGTCAGGAACACTTGTTCAGTTTTGTTGTATTCGGGATCAGGACGTCACACAACAACCTCAAGCCCAAGCATTTGACCCATTGCCTACTTTTGCTGAAGTTTTCTTGTTTTCTCAAAGAATAGGTTGTGACTGCAGCTGAATTTTGTAATGGCAAAGCTGCTTGCTAAGCATTGTTATTTTCAGATGGGACTTAGCGAAGGTTCATGCTTTTGACTTGTGGCTTGCAATACGTTTCAGCTGCAAATGTGCACATGAAATCATTCAAGGATGAGGAGTCGAGTAAATAACATAGCACAGTTGTTTATTAGTTGTTGTTTGGGGCAGGTAGCCTTTACTACCTTTTAACTTCTGAAGTTGCAGACCACTATAGTGTGAGTGTAGTGGTCTGATGACACGTGATGCTGACGTTTCATTGGCCAGGAAGACTAAACTGCCTCTCATGATAGCATACCTAAATATCAAGTTCGCAAACATTTTGCAAAAATAGAAGAATGATCATTGGCTGTCACAGTTTTGTAATGCAATGTGATGTTTTCCCTCTGACCATAAACATATTGTCTGAATCAGTGATTTTCAACCGGTTGAGCCTCAGGAAGAACATTTTAGTTGACAACTCAAATGTCTGATACATTATACACAAATTAATACACAATGCCTCCATGCACCGTTAAAAACATTGAGTAAACAAAAAAACTAAGCAAAAGACCCATTGACATAAAAATGCTGACTTGTATGCAGATACATTTATTGGTGCTTTTCAAACAAGTTAAAATGGTAATACTCATCAAGTTTATTAATCTAAACTGAACTGTATGATATGAAATAAATAGGCTTCTCTATTTCTAAACCCGTTTACAAATGGTCGAATGAGAGCTAACTGCTGATCTGATGAGTTTAGTTTTGGTCGTTACTGTCATGGGATGCACATGTCACTTAAAAAATAAAAATGCTGCATCAGAAATTCTGTAAACTTCAAACTTTCACATTTCCATGCACACATCTGCCACTCACTGCAAATGGCCCTATGACCCACTTTTGTGTGGCGACCCACCAGTTGAGAACCACTGGTCTAAATCAAAGCAGAGTAAAATCCGACTGAGTCTAAGTTGGTAAAAGAACGACTGAAGTTTCATGTCTGTCTAAGGAAGTGAGACGCTGACATGAAAGACACTGTGGGCCTTAAATGCTCTGTGAGTCTTTTAGGGAACAAAGAATAGCCACCCTCCATTCTTCACTTTACACTTGCACAGATATCTGTCCCTGTGAGTTGTCCCATCAGCCGGCTTATGCACATGTGACATGTTTGAGGTCAAGTGGTCTGGATCGCTCCACAGCTGCCTCGTCTCTCAGTGTAGTTTTACACCACTGTCACAGTGTGAGCGCTGGCCAATTGCTGGATGGATCTTACACATTACACGCTACTGTTATTTCAAAGCTTCAGTGATCCAGGGCATGACAGCCAAACCTGAAGAGAATCTGTCAGCCGCCGGCAACAAGTGTCCCCCCGAGAGCTGCCCAGCACACACCCCCTGGCAGGAGAAGTCCGGCCCTTTGGCCAGCTTTCCACCCGCCCCTTCTGCTGCTCACCTGTGCCAGCATGCCCGTCATCGAGTCTCTGACCCAGCTCTTCTCCCATTACGTTCCCTACAGCGTGACCTCACACCCTCAGGGATATATAAAGATTTGTTCTCTAATGGAGCGCTAGAAACGGGACACTCTGCTGCCACTGATCCCACCGCTACATCCTCATGGGCACGTAAAGATGGAGCCGGGGTTGGGGTGGGGGTGGCTTTGGATGAAGGTGAACAAACATGTAGGCCCCAGGAGCTTGTCCAAGGCAGCAACATTTTACATAAGTCGTTGGGGTGAGAGGGGAGCTCTGAGATCGAGACGCAGAAGCGGTTAAGAGCCGTCACAAGAACAGCTGTAATCAGAGCTAATCAGAGTAATCAGAGGTGGACGAATATTTTCCCTGCGGCTCCCTGTAAGTAAATGGCTTCATTATGACTTGAAGGCGACGAGACAGAACACATTTCCCCCATCAGACAGAGTGCGCATGGAGCTCGGATGGATACTAGCAAAGGTAGGAGACAGGACAGAGCAGCTTTCTTTCCCCCGCTGTCACTCCTTTAGCCGCTCGCACCCTGTCGTACTGTAAACATGTGTAAGTGCTTGTTCTCTGTGGTCTGGCAGCTGGTCCTCCATGGCTTTGCATCTGTCAGAAGAGCTCAGAACATTCAGTGCCTTACTCAGCCCAATTACCCCAGATTGCTACCATTTCACAGAGGATCACAGTCACAGACAGCCCATCTTAGACGAGGAGTCGGGGGTTTATGTCTCGGTTAACCGCGCACACCATGCACCATGACATCACTGCATATACACACACTATATTTACATACGCACTTGCTTTGGCTTCACAACTTGTAATGCAAAATTCATAAACCAAATGAGACAGGCATGAAATATAAATGTTCGGAGAGGCAGCTTAACAACTCGCCCCACCGCCCCCCTGCTTTTGGCCTTTTGCTCAATCACAGCTTGTTAAAGCAGCAGTTTGTGTTACTGTGAGGTGATATCAGCACGCTGTGGTATTCTCACTGAAAGACTACATATGTCACGCTCTCACAGCCAGAATAGTTGCCCTGCTCACCGACACCCCCATCACCAACTTTATTTCTGTTTAGCTTCCCTCTCCCCTTCCCCAGCCACTCCTGGGAGTCTAGCACTAATAAAACAGCTCCAGTCCGAGACCCTCCACATGGAGGGATGTCCAGGCTGTGTAATCCAACACCCCCTCCTGGCTGCAGCTTTAGAGAGCTGCTGACATGACGGAGAGTCTGGGAAGGCCAGCAGGGGAGTGTCCATCATTGTCAGGCCCCCGGGCTCCCTGACCTTCCATTTGGGGGAGGTCCAAAACACATGCCTGTGCACCGTGAGGTGCTCCGACACTCTGGAGATGCAAAGAGGGTATCACTAAGTGTGGTGTTACTGCTCTTGGAGCAGCTAATGCTGTTAACGTCTTCAGAGCTGAAGAAGGGAGGGATAAGGAGCTAATCGGCTGGAGATTCTCTGGAGGCTGTAACTATGAGATCAGGGAGAAAGCCTCTCCAGCTAAGGTTACTGCCACAGGGTTCAGATTCTCTGCGAACTGATATCACGAAGCCAAAGAGCAAGTCTGAACTCCTCTACTCAACATCATATTTAGAAACATTTGGTTAGGCTGTCGCTTTTAGCAAAGCAGCAAAACTCCAGACATGACATGAGTCTCTAGAGTGCCAGTTGATCGACAGATGATGATCCTGTTCACGGCTGGAAACTTGTTCATCTACTAAGGTGCTGAGCTACAGCAGGAACGATGTATCCAACTAGTCATCAGTGGTACAAAATAATACACTAGAATATTATTGAGATAATCTTTATTGATAGTTGTATGTGATTACAAATCCATGAGGGAAGGTGAGTTTATCACATGATCAGAAAGACTGGAGACATCTGTGTAAAGGTGCATTGAGGGACAGTCTCTCTTGGTTAATGTGCATTCTCAGGTGACTTGGACTCCTGATTTTGGACACAAGAGGGAAGTACTAAAACATCAGGGAATTCAAAAAGCCTTACAATCCCAGAGATATGGGAGAGGAACTCTGATGTCCTCCACTAATACGATCTCCAGGGTTTTCCACTGAGACTTTTCTGAGTGTTTGAACAGTAAGTTTTCACAGCTTGAAATCATTGAAGGGCTATTGACTGCACTGCAATGTGTGTGTACCTAATAAACCAGCATGTTTCTGTAAAGACACAAATACATGGAGAGAAAAGGAGAAGAGGCTGTGCCGTATGTCGGTTTGCTGGGTCTCGAAGTGGAGACTGAGGCCTTTATGAGCATGTGCGAGCCAGGACGCGAGTGAGAGTGAGCTCTGACAGAAACGAGTGGCCTGCTGTTTATTGTTCTCCTCTGTGTGGGAGGGAGGTCTGTTAAAGATGTCTGCCATTAACTCAACTGCAAGCTTCATTAAGAACAAATAAACGGAGCCCGGTCCCTCACCGAGGAGCTCTTTGGGGGACGTGTGCTGTCTAAACCACTCCTGAGGTCGGACCACTGTCAACACTTGCTGCTCAATTACAACTGTAATTTTGTTGTCGAACAAAATATGTTTGAAAGTAGAGGAGCAAGTTTTGCAGTGTTTTTCTTTCTTTTTTTATCAGGCACTAAATGGCTTCCATACAATGCCTGGGGCAAAATTGTCTTTTAAAACATTCTGCATGAGCGGTGACCGTGAATGTTTTCAAGGGAGATTTTATTCCAGCAGTTTCTGAGAACCCAGCACAGAGGGAGATCCTGATTGTAATTAATGTTTACCGAGACATACCAATGCAAGATGGAATTTTCAATGAGGGCCATGAATCCTCGTTCGGTGCAGTGTGTACTCTAATTGATTCAACTTGAGCAAACAGTCTGTCGCCCTCTGTTTATTTTTCTGTTTTCTGAAAAGAAGCAGGATGATGTGTGCTGAGGGAACAAAGGGAAAAGCAGCGGAGCCTCGTCCCAACAACGCCACCATTGTTTACCTGCTATGAATCCAGTCCCACCAGCTCTTCACCAAATGAACCGTCTCTTATGACTCACTGACAATGTGATACAGTTGTGGGCGCTCGGCTGGAGTGCGGTGAAGCGAAATAATCTGTGAGATCCTGTATCTCAACAGGAAGTGAGAAAAGAGTTGCAGGGTGACAGTGAATGAGTGGAGCTTCAAAGGTCTTTGTCAGCTGTGACAGACAGCTCTGGGTTTTAGAGTTGTCAGCACCTCTTCTTTCCACAAGGCTTTTTTTTATTTTACAATCCCAGGCCATCGATTTAGTGCTAAGAACCTGCAGGCTACATTTTCCCCTCACCATTCACTTCAAGGTAAAAGCTGCCTAGTTACAGCTTTTGGGTTGCCATTCAAAACATCCACGATATACATGAAATACAATAATGTATCGATAGAGAATTTATTTATTCAGTGTTCCTGTGTTGTTTAACTATGCTAGTGGCAACACTGACGAGTTGGTCCACCAGTTTGATCCAAACTATTTCCAGGAACTTTGCAACAGACATTGATGGTCCTTGGAGGATGAAGCCTCATAACTTCGATGGTCACCTGACCATCTAATCTTGTAACACCATTCGGGTAAAATGTCTGTATTATAGTAAAACGTCGCCACAAGCGTGAGATGGAGTAAAAGAATATTTGATTTGATTTAGTGATCAATTGTGTCCCATGGATGACAGTGACGTTTTGAGTAAAATATCTGGACAACTATTTGATAGATGATCATAAAATTCAGGATAAACTATAATAACTTTTTTCACATTTTTTTATTTGTTTGTTTATTACCAAATGTCTGCAAAACTAATGGCATTCTGATCAACATTAGATGTGCTTTATTGTTGCGCTACTAAGCAGCATGTAAGTATGGTGACATTAGCCTGTAGTTCAAAGCATCACAAGCTGTTTGCATGTCTGTATGGCCTCAGTCTGGTTGTTAGTTAGAAGAACAAACCTTCATTCTTGAGCATTCACCAACAGTATCTTGTTGTCCATGTGACTGCTGATGCCACCTGAAGGTAACAGTAGGGGTGTGCCATATTGTATCGCTTGCTTTATGTTGGTGTAATTTTAAAAGATATTGTAATATTATTTTAGGGCCATATGGCCCATCCCAACACAGTAGTAGTAGCTAATGCCGCAGCATGACTCTGGTACAGGACAGATCTGCCATCAGCACCCAGAGGTCACCTGCTGTTGCGTCATCTGCTTCCCCTGACTCTGTAATGCCGAGCCACCCCTCCAGATTCCCCGTGAACACGTCAAACAGTGAGCACCTCTCTGAAGCAGCAGCATCAACACCGGAGGCTCAGCCGTCACTAAATTTCACCTCTGATCACCACATAACTGTGACATGCACGCGGCAGTCACGGCTCAGCTGCCAGTCTCATGGCCACTGCTATGTGACAGGTTGTTGTTTTTTGTGTGATTGGAGCCATGTGACCTCTGCCGGGTTGAAATCCCATAAACGAGTGTGAGGGCCAGAATGCATCAAGGGGCTATTTTGAGGAGGATGAGACAGAAGGGGTGACGGGAGGGAGCGGAGGCTTGGGATGTCGCAGAGGTCTCAAAAGCCATCAATTTGTCAGGATGTCGCCACACTGGTGTAGGTTGTTCCATCCACACACACACTCACATGAGACAGAGCTTAGCGAAGCAGTTTTGGCTCGGAGTCGGGCGCTAATGTATTTTTCAGATGGACAGGTGCCGGCCTGCCAGTTGCGCTTTTAAAAGATGATGTTGTTGGCACTTGTGTGTTAATTATTTATATGGGCCAGGCTGTATCCTGTAATGACAGTAAAATATAATATGCTAAATTAATCCTCTTATGTACTGCAGTAATGACCTAACACTATATTAAACTACCTAATGTTGTGCATCTCACTTTGCCAGGCCTTCAGTCGCTCCCTCTGTGGATCGCTGCGCAGTGCAAAGATTGGTTTAAAGATTTGTCTCTCACATGGCTGCATCAATCCAAATACCTTGCTGATGAAGGACCATTAGCCAACAACACACAGGCCTATTAAAGCTGAAGGCTCAATGTGATACTAAAAGCACATTAAAAAGTGCTAACAGTAAATACAGCTGCATGATGCTAATGAGCTGCGGTCCACTGCAGGACAGTCACAACAAAGGTGAGATGAGAGGAGGAGCAGGAAAGAGGCCTGCACACCAATTAGATCGTCTGACAAGTGTTACGGATGGTTTTAACAACATTATAAAGGGTGTCGGGCTCTTCCATGTCCGCCGTGTTTGTTTAGTCATATCCTAATGTTCCCACATTATATCCAGTTCAGACAGGTTCGGCTGTCGAATCCATTACAAGCTGCCGTGTAGCTTCAACCACGTATGGAGATCAGAAGTGGTGGTGTGTGCAGCTAAAGCACTGTGAACAGTAGGAGACGGCTCACCCTCGGATAATGAGTTATCCCCCTAAGTCCTCACTGGGTCCCCTGACATCCTGCCTTAATGAAAGGCTTTCCTGCAGACACACACCCAGCTGACCCTCACAAAGCCCTCGTGTACCCCCGTTACCTCTTAAATCCAGCCTCTAGCTTTTTCCTCTCCGGCTAACCCACACACCCACAGGCCTCATTCTCTACTCCAACGCTCCACTGAGCACCGCGTGCTAGTTAGAAACAGCAATACGAGAGAAAGAGCATGGCTCCATATTTTGAAAAACCCAAGTGGGAATTGCACTTATTTGTTTCCAGGGATGAAGAAGACTGACAAATGAACCCTCGCGGGAGGGGAGCTGGCGTGCACAGTTCCTCCCGGCTCCGCATGGCCCTGGAGTGTTCATTATGACCAGAATAGACACCTTCTTTTTAGCGTGTTAGCACATTCTCAAAACAAGCCGTGGACCTCAGGGACCCAGAGGTGCAGCAGGAGACTTGAGAATTGGGAATTTGTTCTCTCCCCGTCTGCTGCGGTGAGGTTGTTTGCCAGCAGCAGTCTCTCTTGACCGGTAATAGCATTTGTAACTGGAGAAGATTGACATGGATTAGGGAGATGGATATAAGGGCTGCTGGGCTTTCTTGTTCATCGATGCACATGAGGGTGGAACAGAGATGTGTTTATGTGGAGACTGCACATAGAACAGAGGAGATACAGTTTCCATATGGGGGATCATTAGCTTTGAGGAAACCTCACCGTTACGAGGGGACTGTTCATATTCATACTTGCTCAAAGAAAACGAACAGATACGTTTACAAAAAGCACTTCAACTTGGCAAAGTGTGCCTTCTGTCTCCTGACAGGCTGGCAGATGTCCCAGTAAACTCTCCCAGACAGAGCAGGAGTCAATAGCTGTTATTGTAGTTATTGATTGTGATCTCACACAAGGAATTACCTCGCTTGGCTTTTTAATGCTAATGGCGGCTGTTCTCTTAAAGCTCTGTTAGCTCAGCTTGTCCCGGGGGGAGTAGTGTGTCAGGGAGATGGAAGCCCACCCCCCTCCCATGACAGACAGCTGCTGCCTCTGCCCAGGGGAAGCGGGTCCCATCTACACCTCTTTGGCAGGTAAAGGATTTAGCTGCTTTCACTAAGGAGGAGGAGCCCCTGCTCCTGCCCCTAAACCCCCCTGAGGCTCAGGGAGAGTTAATTACAGTTTATGTATGCACTGTCATCCCCCATGAGCCTCTCTGCCTCTGGAGCAGCCGGGCTGACTGCTGATGTACTGAGCACTTTGTTCTGTAGGAGGAGGTCCCTGCAGAGAAATACCCTAGATGGAGCTTATTATCCATTGTTCTGTGTGACTTCAACATTGTACCTTGATTATTATTCATTCTTTGGATTAATGCACACTTTGGACTAATGGGGTACAAACAGGGCTTTTACCGTCAGGTGATTGCCGTGTTTTACTGAAAGCCCATAAAAGGAATCCTCACCTCGTCAGATGGTCATCATCCCACATGTAAAACTGAATTAATTTTTGCAGTGTTGTTACGCTGCAGTGTCCTTTTAACGTGTGCTAATCGATGGATCCAAAGCTGAATATCATAACTGCAGTTGTTGTTCGGGGAAAGGCATTTCCCGAACTGTGGGAGAAGTGAAAGGGAGGAAAGGCTTCAGCAACTTTAGAAACTGTAAGAAATCTACCCACTGTGTTTTCACAATTCAGCTCCAGTTTGTTTCTGTGTGCAACAGCTCTCAGTGAGTAGAAGGAAACGTGAAAACAAATCTGATCGGAATTCATTTATTTTGTTCCGCAACTGAAAGTTCTGTCATTCAAAATGAAGGTGATGTTGTGTTGCGTAGCCTGAACAAGCAGAACACGTTTGAACTGTGTGGAGTCTCTCCAGGGTCAAATAAAGGCTGCAGCGAAGGTGCTCGTGCTAGCAGCAAGGTGTGTCAGTATGAGGAAGATAACTCCTCTTCCTCTGTCAGTTTGTGGGGCTGTCTGTCAGCTCAAAGCACACATACCATCAGCAGGAGACTTAGAAAACAATATTCTACAAAATGCCTGTAACTCACTCAGAAAGGAGCTCACTCAGAGTTCAGCCATGTCTGTGTGTCTGAAGCCATCAGCTTGTTGGATTTTTTTACTTCCAGCAGATTAAAATGGACTGCTCATTACATCTGCCAGCATTTCAGTAAAAGTTCATGTATTTCAGCTGTGCTTCTGTTTACTGTGATTTTTGCTCAAATGGACCAACTTTTGTCAGAAATGTGTTTTTTCACGCTGTTTTCTCTTTCTGTTTTGCACAGTTCCAGAATTTGGCATCGATGTGCTCTCCACCAATGGCAGCCAGGAGCCTCACGGCCCAGGCCTCCTCAAGGTGTCAGGCCTAGAGCGCAGTCAGGAGAGAAGCCAGGAGAGTTGCAGAGACCCCCAGCCCCCTGCATCCAGCACCCCCAATCCACCTTTGCCCACCCAAACCCTCCCTCCGCTGCAGCCCCAGGCGTCGGCCCCCCAGGCTCTGTCCCCTCGTCGGACCCAAACGAACGGCCCGTCCCAGGCTCCGGCCTCCACCCACCTGCCCCCACGTTCAGAGGCTCTCCCCAGGCCTCAAACGCCCGCAGCCCTGCCTCTTGCTCAGGGCCAAGAGCCCTCGCCGCCCCCCCCCTCCCCGGCCCCAGCACCAGGTTGAACTGCTGTCCCATCCCAGGCCTCCGCCTACACCCAGCCTTCACCCTCACCCACCATCTCCCGCTCTCCCAACGCACCACCCTCACCAGCAGCATCCCGGTCAGGCAGGGCCTCACCGGCCCCCGTCACGCTGCCACCCCCCGGCCCCTTTCTGCCTACAACGGCCTCAACCTCAACGGTCACAGGTGAGTCAAAGGACCTCAGAGTGTATTTGAAAAACCATCCACGTCTCTCATGTCCTCACACGCTCTGACGCAAAAAATTTCAAGCAGTGCTGTTCAGGCTAAACCTCAATATTCACACACACTCGAAAATACTAGAATATCTCTTGAGCTGGAAGTATGCATAATGGCCGATCAGTATGTAAATTGCCATCAGGGAGAGCTTTAAGTTCCCGAGCCAAACAGTTGCACTGATTATTAACAGCAGAATGAAAGGGCCACACCGCCCCCGGAGTGCCTGTGATTTATTAGCCACCCACACTGTCCTCTGAGCACTTGAGCAACTTCAGTATAACCTTGAGCACAACCCCATACTGTTCTTATTTTATTTAGGTTATCTGTGAAAGAAAACAAATAAAACAGGCTCAAAACTTAGATATTCATCAACAGGCCTCTTCATTTTGTCAAGTTGTAAAGAATCCAGTTTGTATGTTTAGATTCTCCACAATCAGAGAGCTTTTTTTTTTTTTTTCTTCACATTATTGTAGATGATAACAGTAGAGCCAGTGCAGGGCTAAAGTTTAGTCCATTGTCCCATATCATTTGAGAAACACTAAGGTCTATGAGGCTCTCCATTAACGTAGGACTTGAAGATAGCTCCTTCAGAACCCACTCAGTCCCAACAACAGCTCTGCCTCGCAGGCTCTCAGGACTTGGCTCCGTCTGCCTCTCTCTGTGCCAGCCCTGCCAGTCTTCCAGCGCGCCAACAGGGCCTGGCACCCGCTGTGAATAATCACGGCCGGGGCCCACAGCGAAGAGCGGGTGCTGCAAATGAGCTTTTAGGCTTAGTGTGTGGAGCTGTGGAGACGCAGGCTCTGTGACTGCCCCTGGGGAAAACCCACACACACTACAAAAGGCTGTTTGCTCACACACACACACACACACACACACACACACACACACACACACACACACACACACACACACACACACCCTCTCTCCCTCTCATCCCATTTCCGATGCACATGTTCACTACCTGGCTCTGGAGGAAGTGCCTTAACAGAAGCTGTTCAAAGACAGATGCTCGTTCTGTTATGTTTGCCAGCGGTGGTTTATTTGCATCCGAGGGTGTTGCGAATGTGGTGTTTTCGCGGATCATGTTTGCCCTGGATTCTGTGAGGCACAAGAGAGAGGCAGGGAGGCGTTTGTAAATGGAAGGCAGTTGAGGTGTGAAAACATTGTGCTGGGATTTGAACATTGGAACAGATGGAGATGAGGGGATGTGGAGGAACAAGTGTTAATTTTGACTGATCACGCCTGGCTTAACCTGGCTCCTTTCTTTTTTTCTCTCTATTTACAGCAGCAGCAGGAGCAGCACCCCGGGCACCAAGCCCCACGGGCCCCCTGCTCCCTCCTTGCACCTTCCCCACCACCCGCCTCCTTCTCCAGCGGCCGCGGCAGCCTCCACCTTCCCCCTGCCCTTGGCCACCAACCAGAGCGCCCCCCACAACTTCCCCTCTGCCTTGCAGTCCTCGCCGCACCCACATCACCCCAATATGTTCGCTCCTCCAGCGGCCTTGCCTCCACCACCACCACTGACGTCTAGCGCCCTGCCAGTTCCCGGACATCCTGCCGCTGGGAGTGCCTACTCAGGTAAACACCACTAGCTGCTCGCAAACGTCCTCACATCGCCCCCAAGTGGTGTGGCAGAGGATTACACATTCGGCTGATGGAAAACAAAAATAAGTCTCCTGTTTTAGCCAGTTGTTGCATCAGATTGCCAGAACATTGGAGACATATGAGAAGTACACGATGAACATTTTCAAAGCAGAATTTGATTTTAAAGCATTTGATATGTTGGGACAGATGCATAGAAAGAATGTTAGCCTGGTAATTATTTAAAGAAACTTTCAAGTGAGTCCAAGATTATTCGCATGCACTCCGTGTGCACTGTGTGTTTATAGTCGAGTGGACAGTTCAAGTTCACACTCTGTCTGTCACACTGTGATTGATCAACTCTCTACACTCCAGTAATATCTAGGAGCAAGTCAGGCCACATTGCAAAACCACAGACGCCGTGCACATTTCCGCGCAGTGCTGTCAAGCTAAATGTCAGGGTCAGTATGGAAAGAAAAGGGGGAGGGAGAGAGTCCTTTAGCAACGTTCCCACAACTTCCATTTTCACCTGGTACGCTGTTCATGTGCAAGAAATCAATTTGGTCAATATGGAACGGAGCAAGCTGGATTTTGTTCAAAAGATACTAATGAAATTTTTATGAAGAGAAAATTCCACCCCCACTCCCAGCCCAATAAAACTTGAAATAAAGGCAGAAAATATTGTAGTGAGTCACTGTGGAATAGGAAGGATAAGGTTACTCTGGAGGAGATATAATCTCTCAAGGCAGGTTTTGTTGAATTAAGAGGAAAAGCCAATGATTACTTGAAATCCATTCTCTCTCCACAGGCTGCGAAAAGGTTATTAGAACAACAGATGCTGTTGTCTCAGAGGAGCTGTAGTGTATCAAATCACAGCATTTGACAGTTCCAGCAGTCAGACACTTCTAATCATCCGGAGCCGCGCTTTAATTTAAAATGACATGCTGATAATCACGGCCATTTCCTGGTTGTTTCCTTTTTTGATACAAATTTTGACATGGCTTCCAATTTGCTGCCATGCGTACTTCTCACATTGGAGTCCAGGCTTCTCTGAAGGTCTGTGAGAGGAGATGCAGCAACACAAATGCCTTTATTTCACAGTAATTCAATGAACTACAATGTGTCTTAACTAGGGACACATACATAATAACTGAAATTATATTGTACAGCCCAGACAAAGAAGTTATTAAAACAAATCTTCTGTGATAAAAGTCTTAAATGTGGAGGTTTGTGGTAGAAAACTGTGTAAAAATGCTTAAAAACGTCTTTACAGTCACTCATTAACAAACGGAGTATTAATCTTCTCTCTTCCAGAGCAAGACCTTCTGCGGCAGGAGCTCAACACCCGTTTCCTGGCCTCCCAGAGCGCCGACCGCGGCGCCTCGCTGGGCCCTCCGCCCTACCTGCGCACAGAGTTCCACCAGCACCAGCATCAGCACCAGCATCAGCACCAACACACCCACCAGCACACCCACCAGCACACCTTCACGCCCTTTCCCCACGCCATCATGCCCACCCCAGCACCGCCCATGGTGCGTACCCCTGCCAGAAATGTGAGGATAAGTAGAACGCACCTGTGTTGGGTTGGAGAGGGTGGATGGGGAAAAATATCACCGTACATGTACTACTTCTAATAATGACTTTTACATGTGCTGAGGAGCAGGCAGGGCAGGCATGGAAAGTGTTTTCACTTTGTGGTTGTGAGAGCAAAGATTTTACACAATCTGACATGTGTGTGAGCAGTTCGCTGTGGGGACCTGTGGCTTTCTGTGGCGGCTTTTCAATGATGACCATGTGTGTCCGTCCACGCCACAGCGATGTATTTATCCTCCCACAAAGCCTTTCTAGTGTTTTCTCTGGCAGGCTCTAACTCCAGACTTGAGCGCTGTTATTTTCTAAATTGGCAATAACTTGCCCAAAGCATGTTAACTTCAGAGCCAGCTTTCAGAACATAATACACTTAATTCATTCTGAATTTAATGACATCATTTGGTCCCGTTTGGGGGTTTTCATTACTGGCAAATGCGTTGCGTTAAGAGCCCTGCTGTTTGTTGGGAAAGACCACAGGCAATGGGTGCCTGGACCTAAAACTCACACAAACACATACACATTGGTAACTGCCTAGCCCACAGAGGCTTCGCCTGCCTCTGATGATACCTCAAAGGCAGCACGGCGAGGCCTCTGACAGCTAATGAGGCCATTAAAAAGGCTCTTTATGGCTGCAGTGTTTAGTCTTGACTGTGGAAATGTTCGCCCTGAGCCCTTAGCTGCACCACGGAAAGGCAACCAAATGAGACACAGCCCACGCTAGTTTAAAAGGTCTTCAGATGATCATGAAAAAGGGAGGATGAAACAAGTCTGGCCTGGGAGGTGGTCGACTTCAATCTGCGGTTGACTTAGTTTTTAATCTGTAAGCATGTCAGTTGTAAAATGCAGTTCGAGATGTATTTTGTGTTGGCCTGAGATGATACAGCTTTACAACTGTGTAACAATGTTTAGGTTGTCATCTCTTCTCTTCATCTTTATACTTAGTTCTGTTTCATTTCTCCTACAGTTTGAAAAATACCCAACAAAAGTTGACCCCTTCTACAGACACAGTGTGAGTTTCCCTACTGCGTACCTTCTAGCTGCAGAGCAGTGTGTTGCTTGCCCATTATGCCATTTAAGCCCATGCGAGTTGGGGTTACAACTGTGTGTGTGTGTGTGTGTGTGTGTGTGTGTGTGTGTGTGTGTGTGTGTGTGTGTGTGTGTGTGTGCGTGTGTGTGCGTGTGTCTGCAAATGTTGGGATTAATATAACAGGACTGGATCCTTAAGATACTAAAGCACCAGATTTATTATGTATGAATGTGACAGTGAAACTGTTAATATATAGTAATGAATACAGTGGCTGCATCACAGAGGAGACTGCTTTATATCCAACGCATTGCATTGCCTTGCTTACTGCTCTTTATTTTGAATGCTAACAGTCATTTTCTACTGAGTGAAAGGGGACTTGTTTAAGATATTGGACCCGAGTCTCCTACCACGTTCGTTAGAATTTCTAGGACCTGCTGTGTGCCGGTACACAAGAATGCTTTTTCTTCGAACTGTTAAACTGCAGTGCCTGTTCAGAGCAGGGAGGAAGATTTTAATATAAAAACCCTGTATGTGTATTCAGATTAACCCTGGCTCGTGAAGATGTTGTAGTTTGTTTTTCGGTGCTTCTTTTTTTTCCCCAAGCTGTTATGGTTGCAGCAAATACCCTGAAATCATTTCCTCTTTATAGAACATAGTGACGTCTTAAAACATGGAAGGAAACACAAGTTGCATTTAAATCCTCACATCTTCTCCTCCAGTTTAAATAATTCTGTTGGAGCGGCTGTGATTAAAGCAGCGCAAGCATGCATGTTCAGAATGTGAAAATAATAATAATAATAATATGATCAATAAGAACAATTATTACTGAGTAGCTGATTACATATCTGCGTCTCCACAGGATATATTTATGGAGGCCTTGAGCACTTTTTTGGTTTACTGGTTTTCTTGCTTGTATTACAACATTCTACTTTTCATATCAAAGGAGTGTTTTCCCTTCTTTAAATCCAGCGGGAATACACTGAGAATATTTAAAAACAAGCAGTTTGTGAAACATGTAGGCAATCATTTGTAACTTTATGTATTTGAGCAGTCGCTGAAGACTGAGTGTTGATGTTCAGCCGTCGCCGCAACCTGTTAGCTCCATCCATACTGCCTCATGAAGCTGTTGCCCAGCAGACAAACCATCCTCACACTCCCTCTCCTCTTCCTCAGCTCTTTCACTCCTACCCACCAGCCATGTCTGGCCTTCCTCCCGTCATCCCCCCGAATGGGCCCTTCAGCTCGCTGCAGGGCGCCTTTCAGCCCAAGGTAAGAAACTACACACACACACACACACACACACACACACACACACACACACACACACTAACAAACTGAGAAAAGGAGTTATTTACAGAGAATCTCATTTCTGCTGCTCTCCAGACCTCCAATCCACTGGATGTGGCCACAAGACCCGGAGCCGTCCCACACACATTCTTACAGAAGGACCCCAGGGTAAGAGCGGGCACTCGCACATTCACAGTGTAGATGGCGCCCTTAGAGTGTTGCATGAGCCTTAAAGTCATCAGGTGGAGCTTTAACACTGAATCATATCATTGTAAAGACTTTCATATGCAGATTGTTTGTCTGCGTACATGTTCCTGCCTTCCTCCCATTCGCCTCTCGTTTCAATACTCGTGTGTTAATTACTCCTGTAATGTTTAACTTTAAAGTGAACATTTTAATTTGGTTCATAATGAATGACAGACTGATTTGATTGACAGCAGAATAATTCAACCTCTTTCCCTCCTTTCTGCCTCCTTGTAGCTAGCAGATCCATTTCGGCCCATTCTCAGGGTGAGTGCTCGCTCCCTGCAGAGTCTCAGGCTCCTGCACCCTCACACTCAATAATACCCACGATGCCTTCAAGGCTTTTTGCTAATGGAGTTTATAGTGTCTTTAATTAAACCAGTGGTGTACTTAAAGGCTGAGTGTACTAGTTTAGAACAAGACTCATTTTGGGAAACAGTGCAGCCGCTGTATTTCTTCAGCGTGGGCTGACAGCTACTTCTGTCACAGACCACCATATCTTAAATTCATGTAATTAAAGGTGCTCTGCTGTGTACTATATAAATGAATAGGGGATGCTGTGTTCATGTCATTCTAAAAAATAGTGTGAATTGATGATGTACCACTATAGCCATTAAATTTAGGCCTCTTCATGGAAGCAATTCAATCTTATTGAGCACCGATTTGATCTTATTAGACCTTTCAGAATGATTTCATACAAGAATTGGCCTTACTGTCACTCTTGTTAAAGAGTAAAGTTGTGACAGTGTTTTTGTCTTGTCCTACAGAAACCAGGGAAGTGGTGCGCCATGCATGTCCATACCGCCTGGCAGATATACCACCACCAACAGAAAGTAAAGGTGAGGACTCATCTGACTCTTCTCTGCATTGTACCAATGTTTTAACACTTTAAACTTGCAGCCAGGTCCCAATTCCATGCAAGATGTATCCACTATATATTAAGCTTTGCAGTATACCTATTGTTTCTTTAATACACAATGAGTCAACATATTTAACCGAAGCAGACCTTTATTTAATACGATCATACTGTGACGTTAAGATACAACAGTTAATCAGAACAAAGAGCAAAAACAACACTTTGAGTTCATTCACTGTTTTGATTTGTTTGTCAGTATTGATTTGGAATTAGTTCTAGTTTCTCTCATTAATTATGTAATTATGAGTTATTGTTTTAAAAATTAAAAGAAACAAATCTTTGCCTCTCTTCTGTGTCTTGTGTTGGAACTTCTCTTCTCAACTGGTAATTCTGTGATTCTACTGACTACAAGTCCCAATAATTAAAATAGTAGTTTAAATTCTATGACTTCTACAGCCATAATCATAATCGCTACTTGAGGGTATAATGATGTAATGACGGTATAATTGACTGTAACCTGGCAGTCAGTGTGACTCTGTCATCCCTAGAGTGTCTCACTTTTGATTTCCGTAACACCTCAAAGTGTCCTTGAACACGTCAGTCACTTACTGCAATATAAAAATCTGGCCTATAATTAACCTGTACAATACACGGTGACACGTCAGCGCTGTGTAAAGAGGTTTTACATGTGTCTCTCTGTTGGTTTGGCGTCTTCTAGCAGCAGATGCAGGTCGACCCTCACAAGCTCGACTTCGGCTTCAAGCCCGAGTTTCTGAGTCGACCTCCGGGTCCCAGCCTCTTCGGTGCCATCCATCACCCCAACGACCTGGCACGGCCACTCTTCTCCGCTGCAGGTGAGAGCGTCAGAGCTCCGTGTGAAAATGTCTTTGATGGTTTGAGTGGCTTCTGACATTCACCGGCGGTCGCTCACATCCTGCTGTCTGTTGCCATTATTTTTACTGAGGTCAGCTGTGAACAAGTCAAAGCAGCAAACCCAACAGAATCTGTCCTCAACATGGAAACAATGACGCTCAAAGTGCAGACCTCCACCAAGACCAATAGGCCACTCTTTTTTATTATAAGCAACCACTTTATTTACTATTGACGGAATCCCTTCAAACGTGACACAAATATTAATTTGGACTCAAAATTAACCGATTATAATTTGGTAGGTCACAGTGACCTCACAGAACATGTCATAACATAAAAATTCATAATTAGGGCAAACTTCCACACAAATGGGATAAAGCAATGAAGTGATGAAACTTTAGGTCACCTTCACATCTTAATGTTATGCAAAAACACTGTCCTGGTCTTTATTCAATGTCATAACAGACTAACAGAAGGAGAGATGTGACTATAAATCACATGAAAACTGTGGTGATTTTATAGATAATCTGTGCTGTCTGGATTAAAGATGCCTGTGAAACATCCATATTTTACAATTTAAAGCTTCTTTGCAGCAGGATTTATATTTGAAGCATTTTCTACATTCAATCACTTGGCTGAGATACACAACCACAAAGTGGGAGTTATAGTCATGGAGCTCTCATAGAATACACTTGTGCAAAATCTTAATTCAATGTCTACTTAGTGTGTTTTTCTGGAGCTTTCAACTACATCTTGTGATCCTCATCAGAGAAGTTGTCACATTTGTCTGAGGAGTTCTGCGAGCATTTTCCATCAGCAACATGCTAACACACAATAATTAGCACTAAACACAGAACAGCCGAGAGTGATGTTGTAAGTATTTGGCTGTAAACCAAAGTAATAAAATGTTGACTGTGTATACTGCTTTATGTGCTGATGTTGTTATATCTGTAATAATATCAACCCAGATTAATTATCGATCAGCTTTAACTAAAAAAAAAAAAAAAATCCAGAAAAACCTTGTAAGTGGACTTAAGTTATCTGTCAAACAGCTTCCTGACTTGTTGGTTTTTTTTTTTTTTTTAATATTCAGGTCCAACACACCCGTCAGCAGGTCCGTTCAGCCATCCGCCCCACCATCCTGGAAACTTCCTCGCCCCAGCATCTCACTTAGGTAAGAGGACTCTTCAGTCTGGAAATGGAAAGGAAGGTTTCCAACTGCATGTGTGCTGACGTGTTGCGTCTTCCTCCAGAACCTTTCAGTCGGCCTCCAACGTTTGGAGGACTGGGCCATCTCAGTTCATCAGCCTTCGGGGGACTGGGAAATCCAGCACTAAGTAAGTTTGAGCCTCATGAATGATACTGTTGGTTACCATATTATCATTTAATGCATAACATTCAGTAGGGAAATTAGCAATAACCTAAATGCATAGGCAGTACTATGTTTCCAGTTGTAGTTACTAATGAACATCAGCACAATACAATTTAAATATGGACACGCCAGAGCAAATTGTCAAGATACGCATTTAACTTGTGTCCTGCCGTGTTTTTCCACGTGTTGAATCCCTGGCAGCGGCCAACTCGGTGTTTGGCCATAAAGATGGCCCCAACGCACAGCAGCACTTCAACAACGGCAGTAACAGCAGCCACCAAGAGCCGTGGAACCGCCTGCACCGTACGCCGCCCTCCTTCCCAACACCGCCACCCTGGCTCAAACCTGGAGACTCTGAGAGGAGCGCCTCGGTCAGTTCACACGAGAGGGACCGAGACTCTGACAAACGGGACTCGTTGGTCGGTAAAGACGATAAGGACAGGTAGGTGTTGAACAGATGGTTTGTGCTGTTGCATGCTTGAGCTCATGGTGTTAATTTGGAATAAAACTGGAAAGATCTCTTCATCGACTTGGCAAAAGCTAAGTTAAAGGTATTGATGGGACGGACTTTCTTTGTACTTCTAGGGATTCTGCAGAAAAGCGGCATCAGAGCCACCCATCTCCAGTACCGGTCAACTCCATCAACCTCCTTGGACACAGCCGGCCTCCTGAGCACCACAGGAACCACCTGCCACCGGCTTCTGGAGAGTCTCAGAGGGACAAGGAGAACAAGGCCAAAGAGAGGGAGAGGGAACACTCAGACTCCTGGAAAGACAACGGCACAGACGACCACAAGCTCAAAGACAACCAGCACAGTGACAAGGACACGCCTGTCATCCATGACGGCCGGGTGTCAGAGGACAAAGTGTCCAACAGGGGAACGGCTTCACCCTATGTCCGGCAGACCAGCCTGGAACGTCCCAATGGTGGCCTGAACCGGGAAGTCCTAGAGAAGAAGATGGACCTGCCTTACGACCACCAGAAGAAGAACAGTGAGGTGAAAGTGAAGGAGGAGAGGAAGGAGGAGCCGGATGGAGCCACAGAGAGGGCGAGTGAGCATCCAGCACAGGCATCCTCCACACCAAACCTCCACCCTCCTTCCTCCATGCCTGTACCCATGGGCATGGCTGGGGTCCACCCCATCAACAGCATCAACAGTCTAGAGAGAACTCGAGTTGTGGCGCCCTTCATGGGTATCAGCCCCATCCCAGGAGCTGACAGGTTCCCCTACCCCGCCTTCCACTGGGACCCAATGAGGGACCCCTACAGGAGCCTGGAAATTCACAGAAGGGACCCTCTGGCCAGGGACCTGCTGCTGAGGAACGATCCTCTGCACCGGCTGGCGGCGCCGCGCCTGTACGAGGCAGAGCGCTCCTACAGGGACCGTGAGCCTCATGACTTTAATCGTGACCATCCCCACCCTCTGGTCCTGGAGCAGAGGAGGGAACAGGAGCGAGCCCAGCTTGAGGAGCGGGACCGCCTCAACATGCTCAGAGAGGACTATGAGCACGGGCGTCTCCACCCCGCAATGCACCATCCTGCCCTCGACGGACACCTCCCGCACCCTGCCCAGGGCCTCATGGCCCCTGGACTCCCGGGCATGCACTACTCCAGGGTCAGCCCTTCGGCCGCAGCGGCGGCGGCCGCCGCAGCCACCGCCCATCAGAACGGTATCCTGAACAAAACCCCACCCACTGCATCTCTGAGTGCCCCGCCGCCTCTCATTCCCACATTGGGTGCCCGGCCTGGCTCCCCCAGACGGACTACTCCCCTGGCCACAGATATCAGAGACAGACCGGCTCACAAAGACATTGAAGCACGGTGAGCTGAGCTTCAGCAGACTCGGTGCCCCTGCAGCCCTGTGCCTCGCCAATACTGAACTCACACCAAGCACTTAGCTTTGGGCAAAGCAAGACTGTAACATAGCTGTGAATAATTTATGTGGGCAGACACATGCCCACACAATGAATTGTTTTTGTATAAAATCACAAAGAGACAATAATCATGAAACAAAAAAATAATTTTTCAAAGATTTTTTTTTTTCCCAGTTTGCTCCAGCTTTTCATGTGCGTTCTCTCTCTTGTATAGCGAAGTGACGTGGAGTAAGAATGAACCATTATGGAATGTACAGGTACTTTAGCACTGACAGACAGCAAAGTGTGTAGATAATGTGTACAGTCGCTGTGCTCACTCTGTGTGGATTAAAAATCATGGTACAAATATGCAAAAGAGTGTTTTGAAAGCTTTACTTTGAACTCTTGTAAATATAGGAGTATAACGGCGGTGATTCAGAATGTGCTTTTTGCAATTTCCTTTTGGTTTTGTTTTTTTGGTTGATGCAGGTGATTAGCATTGTACCAGAGACCCCATATTCAACTATGCAACAAATGTCTGGGCTCCGTTCTGAAAGCTGGCCTTCAACACTACTGACTGTGTACCGAGAAAGGATGAACGGCTGTATTCTCCCCACAACGCAGACTTGACAAACATTGCGTCCATGCTGACAGCTACAAGCTTTAACTGATCCACACAGGGTTTGCGGTTTCAATTTACCAAAAAGGTCATGTTTTGAGAATTACCTTATCATATGATAAATTGTGGTGACAATCCCAGATACAAGTACCCAAAATCAAAGGATTTTTTTGATGTAAAAAGCCAGCAGCACAATGTGACGAATCTTTTTTTATTCTCCCAGTTGCCACCAGTCTTGTTCTGGGGAGAATGCAGCGCATTAAACACCGTAACAGCACATAAGCCCAATTGGAGGAGTGTAAAGTACATGTTTTGGAAATAAGTTCTGTTGGTCAGTGTATTAAAGTGCTTTCCTAAGTTGTTGTACCTACAAAATCAAAAGACAAAAAAAGCTAATCTCAACTATGGACAGTTTGTTTCTAACAAGCAGAGATCTATTTTAGTAGTCCACTGAAGGTTTAGTTGTGCGCTTCAAACTCTGTGATATGTTGTGCAGTGTTTTTTAATCCAACATAAAAATGTCCACCGGAGCCATAGTGGTTAGTCGATGCGTATTGCAAAAAGATTGTTCAATGAGAAACTTTTTTTTGCTGTTTACCATGTACGGGGGGGGGGGGGGGAATCAAGTCTTTCTAGATCATGTACAAAAAATTAGAAAAAAATGAAGCGACTGAATCTTCAGCATGCTCCTCATTTAAACTTGTGTTATGTAAATTGTGCCATGTTATTAAAAAACGTGTACTAACCCTGTCCTCTGGTGTTTATTTCTCCACCCACCTCCAAGCACTGAATAGAGTAAACAGGCTATATTTCTTTTTGACACTACGCATACATTTATTTCCACATTTAGACTCCCATGAAGAATTAACCGCTGTGGGTACAAATCTCATCTGGAGCAGAGGTCGTTTGTTTAAGTGCTCCACACTGAGTGCTTATGAAGACGCTTGTCAGTCCTTTCTAATCTTGTTTCCATTAGTCTACCGTCAGAAGATGGAAATTTTCTCACGTCTCTGCAGCAGTAGGGACTGACAGTAGAAAATTGCTTGGTATTTGGGATTCTGACAAGTGAGAGCTTTGGCTGTGTTCAGTAACAGTGCTGTAAACATCAGCAGCTTTCACTGGTGAATTATGGCGTGGTAATTGTTAATTCATCAGAGGACGTGAGAGTTATTGACATTCCCATTACACTGAACAACCACAGCATTCCTGCAGCTTTCTTGGCTGTTTCGCTCTGAGGCACTTCGGTCATGCATCAATCAAAGGTTTGCTCACTATGCCACTGGTGGAACATGTGGGTTGCCTGTATTTCATCCGAGTAAATGTGTCCTGTTCCTGAGACCAACACTAAAGTCTCTCACAGAGCTGCATACATGAAATGTTTCTGAGGAACATTATGTGGTAGTTCAGCCTTTGGACCAGGAGAGGGCGCCAAACTGAAACTAATTAAAAAAAAAAAAACCGAACAGAAGGTCCTCATAACAGCTGCAAGTCAAGAGGTGATGACATTACAATCTCACCTGCTGGCCTCCAACTAATAATAATTTTCTTTTAACAATGAAAAAATACAAGCAGCTGCTTAATTGGTTAATTAGACAACAGACATTTGTATCCACAGCAACTGATCATTTCAAACAAACTTTCTAAGCAAACATGACACAGAGCTTCTGGTTGTAGCCAGCAAGAGTGACGTTTTCTATCATGAAAAAAAATCAATTAAGGCATCTTTTAGTTGAAGTTCAAATTATGTCCTGATTTAAACTCCTTACTGCATCAGTGTCCAACCAACAGTCCAAAAAGAAAAGCTCTAGTCTCTGAAGTGTAACAAACAAACTGGGAACTTGTAATGAGCATTTCCTGCAACTTGATGGCTATTTTCTAACATTTTACAAACAAGAAAATAATCTGTATATTACAATGATACATTAATTGGTAGTTGCAGCCTCAACCTGAATTAATGATTATTCTCCTGAATGTAATCATTCAGTATTTAAATTGTGAGAAAATAGCGAGAATGCTGATTACAGTTTTTCCAGAGAAGCCTTAATTTTTGTCCAACCAACAGTTTAAAACTCAAAGATGTTCAGTCTACTACCATAAAAAACAAAGACACAAATCTTAATGTGGGAAGCTGGAACCAGAGAATGTTTGATACTGATGAGGTTTCTACTAATAAGTCTCACCAGGACAAACGCCTTCGGCCTGCTGAGCAGTTCAGAGACCATTTACACGCAGATGTTTCCATCTACCTTCAAACTCCACATCACACGGACTGTTCTCCCTTCGGCCTGATGTTCCAGCTGCTTCTATTAGTTCTTTCCTGAACAGCCTGATCTAAGAATGAGCAACAAAATCTAAACTGAGCAAACTGATTTTGTCTGTTCAACAAAACCTTTCAGCCTCCGCTGTAGGTTTAATGTCCAAGCTCCTTCCTGCCGGGACACAGCGATAGTGTGAAGCGCTGGCAGATGGGACAAACATGTGTGAGAAACCACATGAGAAAAATACAGCAGGTATTGTTAGAAGTCCTTAACTGATTAGATGAGAAATTACATTTTGATTTTTCAAACAATTGAATAAAAGTATCAAGTCAGTGCATTCACACCAACTAATTTCATTTTGTGTTCTAATTATAAAAGGGGATGTAAAAAGGTATATTACACTCAGATTTAGTCCTTCTATGAAATTGGAGTAAGTTCATCTGTCAGAAATAGAAAAGCTGTTGGTCTGCAAAGAGAGGAATCCCCCGTCTGCTGATAGAGACACAAGCTTCTGGTTAATGAGGTCTGACAATTGGGTGTCTGATGGGGTTTCAGTGTGAATGTAGCTTCTTTATCAAACTACACACTGAGAACACCGACAGAGAGGAACTGATGAGACAAAGCACAACAAAACCTCTGATGTTTTACACGGCTAATTCTGTGGATTAATAGTAGTGAAATTCTGACACTGATCCAACCAGTAACTCTTAATTACAGCTTGTTAAACTGGTCAAATGAACAGCTGATAGCAATTTATCGTCAATTAAATAACCAATTATTTTCTTAATCAATTAATTCATCAGTGCATCCTCCTGCAGTTCGCTGTACATTCTGTGAATTCAAATCATTGCTCTTCAGAAAATGGATTTTCTCTCTTCAGGACGGTTTCCAGTAGAATCAGGAAACGCTCGTCTAATAAAGCTGATGTTTATGGATTGATATCATTTATTTTATGGTTTTCGAGAACTCTTGAATTGTTATATAGTGTCATTTAGGTAGAAGGTTTTTCTATGATTACACATAATACTCGTAATTTCTAATGTATGGTGTGTACTGTATCTTGTGTTGCTTATAATGGCCGGGACCTTCACAAAGAGGTTTTAAAACTTCTTGGTCGACTAAGAAATGATTGTTTGGTCTAAAAGGTTTCCAGAGTCCAGCTAAACTTCGTCAAGTAAAATCCCCAAAAGTACTCAATTTGCAAGAAAACCCGCTGCAACTTTTATGTTGAAAGCTAAGAGCAGAAACATTTTTGGCATTTAAAGTTAAAGATTTGCTGCAAGTAGATTTTCTGCCAGTTGAATTATTTCAGTTCCACTACTGATCAAACTGTTTGCTGCAGATATTCTGGTTTAACCACCCGTCCACTTGTGTTGAATATGATGTGATGTGCTAATACAACATTCAAATTTTGAAAGAACACACTGGCTGAATGGGGATCTTTAGGGCAATGAGTAAATATTGTTATAGCCAATAATTTTACCATAATTCTGTGATACGTGACCCGATTGTATCCTGAAAACCTTCACTGAGACAAACTTCATGCATGACCTTGGTGACCATGTCTCTGTAGTTGTAATTTGCCTTTTGAACACAAGGTGGCATCAGTGTACACTGGAGCAGTGTAAGGGGAGCTAACAAAGAGAGTTTGAGTGCTGGGCTGCTGTACAGCAGGTAACACATGACGCTGTCATCTCCTCTAACCTGGGAGAGGAGAACCAGTCTGGCAGGTTAACTTCCTCTGGCCAGCAGCGTGTGTTTGGTATTTGCCTGAAATGAACACTGTCATCACACATGCTGAAGAACTGGAAGAGCCACATGGCAATCGACACTCCTTGGATGTCTGATTCATGTGTTTTGAGCTCAGCTAAGAAACAAATAAAGCCTCGCTCGTCCCTCATCAGCTGTGTAACCCTGCAGCCTGGAATTCAACCCAATACCGAGAGTCGTCTCCTAACTGGCGGCACACCTGTCTCTGCATCTGAGCTCGCATGATTTCCGCAAACAGGAACATCTGACGCCTCGATACCACTGTAAACAAAAGCTGGCTCTGGGAAATGAACAGTCTCTTGATTATGCAAAAGATGAGATCATATTCCATAAGATAAACAAAGCTACCCGAGAGCCCACACATTCAGCATCACCTCCTGATTGTACATACTGTACAAGCTCTCCGTCATCTTCATCTTATGTAGCAGCGCCCTGGCTGATTCTCCCCCACCACCTTTTCTCCTACAAAAAAAACAATTACGTGAAAATACTCGTAGTCTTTTCTCCCTGCTGATAACAATTCTAAATCACCTCCAAACAAACACGCTTGGGCACACCTAAAAATACTTTCCTGTTTATAAATGGGAAAGCATCGTGTTCTCAGCGGTAAAACTCCCCTGGTGTTTCCACTACCCTGAGAAAAAAGCCTATAAACACGGCTGTCGATTTGGGATTAAGTTGGTGCTCAGTCTTTTCAAACGGAGTTCATTCGTTTATCATTAGTTGAATCGTTTAAATGGGGTAATGCATGTGCATGGCAGTGGGGGAGGCTAATGTTCCATTTCTGGAGAAAATAAGATCAAAAGAGGAAGAGCCGGCCTCAAATATAGAATCTGTGGATCCAACCCTCTGCTGAACCCGAGGATAGAACTGTAATGCTTTAGACGCATGTATCCGGTAATCTTTCACACTGACAGTGGTCAGAAACAAGTCGCACGTGTCCAACCGTTAGATCCACGTAGCTTTTTCTCAAAAAGGAATCATTGGATATCTTCTTAGCTTAAACCTCGAGGTAAACAGGTTGAAAGCAGCTGGAGCTGCAGCGCCTGGCCACAGCAGACAATCGTTTTCTTGATTGTTTTCATCTTCACACGTCGCTCTTCACACTTGTGCGTGTGATGTTTGATGTAATTGAGAAGATGAGTGAAGCTTCAGACCCGCTGAATGATAACTTGCTGCACTGATGCAAAACCGGACCATTTGAAAATGTCACGACAGTCTATGGTAAGGAAACATTACAGAAGCTGTGTGTCAACGAGCTTTCAGCCCACAGAGAGAAATACTTCAACCCTTATGGAGGCAGGAATGAAAACAGGAGTGTTCTCACAGCTGTGACCTTCAAAGGCAAACACACACAGCCATGATGTGGCAGAAGAAAGCAGAGGATAACTGTTGTTTATCACAACTGATTATGGGAAATAACCTGTCTCCTCAACAGCCCTCTGGAGTCCTTCAGATGTGTTTTTACTACTCCTACTTGTTATGTATCCTTTCTTCTTCGTGCTGACCCAGATATGATCTGACCATGAAAACAGTGCAGCGTAATCCTACTGGGATTTTTATTTCATTTCCATCAAGACAGTTTTGGACGACCTTCACACACCCGATGCAGCAGGGCCTCATTAGCTGTCAGATAAAGACCCACCAGTGTAGACAGATGAACTTTAATTATTGCAGGAGCTGCTTTCCTGCATCCGAACAGTTCAGTCAGCCAGCTGATGTGGAACGCATTATGATGTGAATGCGGAGTAAGTACAGAGTTCATGTTTGGTGTCTGGACTCTGACCTTTCCAGACGCCACAAGCATTACACAACCAAAGACCAACACAGCAGAGATCGGGGCGTGATGGTAATAATGTCCGCCTACAAAACACATGAGATACAGAGAACGACGACAGCTTTGTGTTGAATCCATGTGAAACCCAGTGGAAGGAGACAACAGGTGGCCTGCTGGCTAATGTACACTGTTCAATGAGCAACGGGTCTCCATCTTGGAATCAACCCGATTGTGACCTGCAAAGGAACTGCAGAAAAAATAGCTTTGAACAAATAATCGTAGATATAATATATCAAATCTTACCAATTATGTTAAATACATGGTTCCTTACAATTAATAAAATAGCTAGAATAATACTGTAAACAGCAGCAGGCTAAACCAAGTCACCTGCCAGCAGATAATTATTTACTTAAACATATGAAAACAAAATAGAGTGGATTCCAGTCGATTCATTGCAGACAGAACAATAATCAGCTATAATTTTGATGATCAATTACTATTTTGAAAAACATTTAATATTTTTTTGCTTCTCAGTTATTAAGTTGTTGTTGTTGTTGTTGTTGTTGTTGTTGTTGTTGTTGTTGTTTTCTTTGCTGTGGTTCATTTTAAAATACTGTCGGGACATTTTGTAGATCAAATAACGGATTAAAATAATTTCTCTGTCAAACATGCAAGCAGAGGACCATCAGTGCGTATCACTGCATGGTACTAACATCAGCAGCAGTAGTGTAAAGAACTGGAGAGATGTTCAACAACAGGAATTACATCTCGTGATAATTCATAAGAATGGTGAAACTACAGCTGACACAAACCCAGAGTTTAAACTGGAACGTTTCGGGGTAAATATGGGGTCTCTGGAGATAAGTGGATGTGGATGCCTGGCTGGTGCAACACGCACCTTAATGTTCTCCATGTGAAGCCACTTTTACAGAAAAATAACGAAAACACAGCTGCAGCTCCAGTTTGTGCCCCTCGTGGATTTGCACGCGAGGGGCACCAAACTCTGAACAGGTGCAGACAGCTAATAAGTTAATGGCTCGGTTCTGCTCACGATCCCCATAGATCATCCCAGTGAATCTGCATGTAAAACACTCGAGTCCCGGACGTGGCTCAGGTAAATGGAAGGCAGCCATTAGAAATGTTACGAATAAAAAACCTGTGCGTTTCCTGCCGTGAAGCATCAACGCGTCAGCAGAGACAATAATAAAGTAAATAGACAAAACTGAGTCAACAAGACACTCCTTAAAACAAACAGACACTTAGGAGGAAGTCACGAAAACAAGTTCATACCGTAACACTCACTTCATCAACACGAGTGTTTGAACAAAACATTACTGAAGAAGAAAACAAGTTTACAAGAACGCGATGCCAACACGACGCAGACCTGCAGGTAGCACGGAACCAACGAGCAGCGTTAACTACACAACTCTCAGGTTCCCGACACTTCAATCCAACAAAAAGCAGCCGCGAACAAACCTGACAATATTTGAATAATGTCAGCAAAAGCAACAAAGCTTTACCTCGGCGCAGTGAAGCGGTGAACCCGGAACCTCCGGTGCGCAATCGTTGGTCCAGCGGGGACAGCTGCGCGCTTTAGGCCACAAACGCAGTAACTTCTACTATGAAGTCCTGTTAGCAGGGCACCTGTTAGTTAGACATGTTACAGACATGATACCTGAACTCATTTTAAGATTACAAAAAAAAAAGAAAATCACGTTTAAAGCGCTTCGTGGCTCCGAGCTGCTTTGCTGGACGGCAGGAGACCGACAGAGCGGCCTCAGACCCCCCACGACGCTGACCGGGCTCTCAGCGCAAAGGGCCCTCACTTTAGGAGCTTCTTGTCTGACGAGCTGAGTCTTAAAGGATCACGTGACATCTTTTAAATCACTTCTTAAAACTACAACTGTTGGTTTTACTTGACCGCCCCCCCCCCCCTTCTCTCCACATTATGTTTAATCATGTCTCATGGATTATTCCTCCCTTTTTATCAGAATGTTATTATTCAGTTATTTGTATCTGTTGTTTGTACTCGTTGTGGCCTGGTTGTATTTTATTTAATCAGAATTGTCCTGTGTGAATCACTTTGTAATCTGTGCTTCATTGTTATCGCCCTGGAATGCAGGGAGGGTGCAGAGTGAGACATCAATGGGTTGTGGTGCATTTATAATATATTATATTATTATATTATAATAGGCTGTTTGAGACGAGCCGGGTGTGTGCTATGGGCGCACAATGCATGCCAGTTAAAATTAGGTCCAACTTTGAGCTCGATTTGCTCTGACGTCACTTAAAGTAGCCAATGATAATGTTGCCAGCTAAAAGGTTGCAGTTTTTTTATGTCAGGGATCGCCACCCTTATTTTTTACAATAGACAAAATCAAAGTGTCCTAGAGCAACTCATGTTTCGGAACATTTATTCAAATAGCTGAGCTCCACCCAAACCAGCTGAATCAGCTTCTTTCATCTGAATTGATACACACATTTTCTATCACAACATCTTAAATTCAGAAGCACGTGCATGCTTTTTCTGTATTGTTTTCATTTGAAAAGTCCCGGCAATAAGGCGACCAGCGGTGCAACTTTATTCCCTCACTCACTCTATGACAGACAGTCCCTTTATATCTCTGGCCCCGCTGTTGCGTTGCAGCCAATTTAAATGTATTTATGTTCTTTACCTAATCCGTAAACACCCGTTTCGAGAGTGTCTGCTGCGTTTCTGTCCTCTGAGCCGTGTGTGTTCAACCCTGCTGGTCCCCCCTCCATTAGCCTATTTGAAATAACATCTGTACAGATGTGAAGCCCTGATAGTCTTGTGATTTATCAATAGTGAAGGATATTGTCTTTTATGTCATTTCTCACCATATTTAACTATTTATCTTTTTTTTTTAAAAAGCAGCAACCTGATTTACATTCATGTGAAATGAAGGCTGAACCTTGAACAGAGATCACAGGTCGTCTGAACAGGAGACTGACTACAAACTGATATGCGTGTTATTGAATTGGATTGAGATCTCAGAAGACAGGTTTCTGTGACTTCCTGTACAGACTGAAGGCTGCTGGTGTGGCTCAAAGCTTTCTGACTTGACTGCAGCTTTTGGTCTCCGCCGCCTGCTCTCGTCTGCCTTCCAAGCGAGAGGCAGTTCATCTCGAAAAAGGTGAACAGGTGTTGCTGTTATTTGGTCCTTCCCTCATGTATACAGCCAGACTTTCAAGGTAATCAATGCAATTTTCTGCTATTAAATATGTAAGGGAGGAAATGGGAATGTATATACCAGTCTGAAATTGCAAAATGATGTCATTCAATCTATTCAATTAATTTAATTACAGTAAATATTCTGCAAATACCAAAACCTCACCAATGCAGATTGATGATTACTGTAAGAATCACAAAGCAATTCACAATTCTGCCCCATCCAAAGCCCATCCCGAGCCTCAATCATTTAGACCTCTGGTGGCAGGAGTGCTGCATGGACGGGAGGTGTCAGTCTGTGAAGGTGGTCTGAGGTAGGTGTCCAGCATGGAGAAAGGACATTCTCTAATTGCTTGGCTGGAAATAGCCTGAGGTGTGTGTGTGTGTGTGTGTGTGTGTGTGTGTGTGTGTGTGTGTGTGTGTTTTTTTTTGGGGGGGTGGGGGGCTTGCCCGATCTTGTTGAATCACCACCCTGACCTTTGATCTGACTGTGACCACACTAGGTGTTGCACCTGCACATGGATACACACGGCCGGCGTTAATACATATGAACACGCACACGGAGAGACACCGAGAAGCACACCTACGATATATCACTGACATCACTGTAGTAGTAATAGAGATGACCCCAATCATCAGAGGGAGAAAAAAGGGAAACTGAAGCCCATTCCCTTGCCAAGGCTACATTTTTATTGTCGGCCCCCATTGTGCCCTTCTGATGACATGGCATTGGAGGTTGATCACCGATAATAGAGTCCAGCCAAGGCGCAGAATAAAAGTACAAATCACATTGTAAACGACTGAGCTGAGCTGCACTGTGTAACCTCTGTCGTGGTCTGTGGGGTTTAAACCACACGACTCCCCTGGTTCCCATCTCTCAGCTCGACTGGAGGAAGATAAGAGATAACAGCACAATGTTGGGACAGAAAGATCAAACGAAGCAGGTGAGTGATGCTCCAGTACACGACTGAGAGAGGATATTAAACCAGGTGTCCTGCCCCTCTGAGCACATGTGCTCGCCCCGTTCTTTTCTCCTCCGGCGCCATATGGAGGAGCAGTTCTGATGATGTTAATTTACCTGCACGGTGGTAAGGATCTAAGTACTCCTCTCTTTTTTTTGCTCACAAATCACGCAATGTTTCACATGCAAGTGAATAAAATGTCAAATCTGCAGATGAACACCACGTCACTGATCCATGAAGCTCACTAGACAAAGTGCCCCCCAGAGAGAGAGGGGGGTGGGGGGGCATGTTGTTGCACTGAGTATAATCTCAGCATGAATCCGCCGCTGTTCCCCATTTCTCCCTCGAGCGAAGAGGGGAAGGTCATTCATCAAAAGTCACAGATTAGTCATCGAAATGTGAGCAGCGTGGGGTGGAAATAGTGACCCGAGATGATGCTGAGATGCAGCGGTTGTAGAGGTCGACCCTTAACAGATGACTTGGTATCGACCAAATGGGACGGCAGGACAGGTGTGTGTGTGTGTGTGTGTGTGTGTGTGTGTGTGTGTGTGTGTGTGTGTGTGTGTGTGTGTGTGTGTGTGTGTGCTGGTGGTGGTGGGGTGCGCTGGATGGGGCACAGGCGGTCTCCTCCTCCCAGTCTGAGGAGATGAGGAAGACAGACAAATGAGTGCATAGCAGCTGGGTAAGCCTCATGAGAAATCTGGGCTGTCTGCAGGCGTAGCAGACAGAGTGGGATGATTGGCTCAGGTTTGGACTCAACTCCCCCTCCGCAGACCATCCTTCACCGTCTCCGGCCCCAACACGCAGGTTGTTCAAGGCGACATACGGTTGAGTGCGATGAGTGTTTGCATGGTGACACATTGATGTTGTTGCCTGCTTTTCCTATTCCTATTCATTTGACATGGCACAGTGACTGTGCATTTAAAGTTCAGACTGTCAGCTCTAATTTAAGAGCATTCTCAGACAGACTGTTGAGAAAAGAACTACAGTTCCTCAATTCACTTACTTCAATCTCAAGATCCCACACGTGTGATATTAAAGTTATGATCATTAAATTATGAAAGGATTTAAACTTTAAATATGAAGCAAAAAGGCTCCACAGAGTGCCGCAGCATTAAGCGTACGACTTCTGGCTTCTTGTTTTGACTTCTAAGAGTCACTCTGCCAAGTAGCATCGTGATTTTATAGCTACTTAAATAGACAAAAAACACGAGAGGGGTCCCTCTCGTGTTTTTGAATCAATGGCTGTAACTCCTCAGTCATTCATCCGATGTGCTTGTAAAAGCTTACGTTCGCATCATAATCCGTCTCCTGTTACATCCAAAGTGCTAAGAGCACCAAGCCCAAATGTTAATGTACTGCTGTGCCGATGGAACTGATGGAGCTCACTCTTCATACATATGCATATTCCACTATCCAACCCAGAATTCCCCCTGCAACCCGCTCCCAACCTGACTGAAGTTTCTAAAAACGGCAGAAAGCTTTACGCCTGTGACAGCAGACGTCACACTGGAGGAGAGCGACTTTGATGAGACCCATACTTTTAGAGGCCTCTTTTGTTAGCGGGGAGCGAATCACGCTTTACAAGATAAATCATCCCGCCAGCAGCCGGCTTAGACTGTATACAACCAGATAAGGTTGCCAAGGAAACCCTCCTGGAGAACCAATGAGCTTTTTCTTTTTTTCCCCCCATACCAGCCTCCTTGATCTGTGCAAACAATTAATACCTTACCCAGGCAGAAGGGAGGGTGCCGGGGAAGTGGGAGGCAGGCACAAATCCCCAGGTGCTTAGCACACCAGCACTCTCTCCCTGCAGCTATGTGAATGAGGACATGAGGTAAGAAAAATGTCACAAATGGATATTGGACTGGAGGACACTGAGGGATGATGTATGACTCATTGTACATTAATTCAATGAGAGAACAGCTTTTAGTCCATAAATCGAAGCTGCACACGTGCAGTGGCACACATCACTAATGCCCTTTTAATGAATGTTTTGAATGTACAGCTATAAAAGTGCCATTATACCAAGCCACATCCATTTGTAAGGTGGCTGTGATTGCACTGCTATCACTGCAGCTGAAACAACCCGGCGCCTGACAGAACCCCTGACGTGCAGAGCTGCTGGGGAGCCATTAGGTTCCGCAAGAGACTTGGACCAGCCACAGATCAATGCTGTGGGGCACTATCTATTACTGACATCCAATTATAGCAATGGCCATCCGCTTAGCACTGCTTCTAAGTGCTTTAGTCTTTTTATTGACTACCTGTCAACGGGCTGCACACAGTGGAGCTACTGGCTAATAATCAGCTATCGATCTATCCACATGTCAAAATCACCAGCATGTTGTTAAGTGCATAAAGAGTGTGAGAAGGGCGTCAGTGGTCACAATAGAAAGACATAACGGTAACATGAGCGCGAGTTGTCCCTCGGCCGTTAACCAGGCAGCGTACTTCATTAGGAAGCTAATTTTGTACAACTTTGATTAGTGCTGGCTTGCAATGAAGGTAATTATACCCACCGCATTAACTAAGGAAGGAAATTGGCTGTAATTGAAAAAAGCTGAGCGAATGTTGAAACAAATGACTGAGATGCCAGAGACAATACAAGAGCAGCGGGGGAATGACAATGAGTCACTAAGAGACCCGGAGGATGAGCGGGCAGCCGGGTCACAAAGCTCTGCAGGTTTATTCTGAGCTGAATGCGATTGCGCCTGCCCGCTTCATTGATGAATTACAGTCATTAAGTGGTTAGAAAGTCACCTCACCTGGCGTAAGAGGCGGAATACAGCAGCCGATTAAAATTAATCACAGTCTAACGGCCGCAGGAGGCCGAGTCCCCCGAGAGCAATGCACGGCTGGAGAGGAGAGAAATTAAGTTTTATCCAAGCTCAAGCTATCAATCGCCACTTCTGCAGTAAACAAACAAATAAACAAACAGGAATGGCTGTTTTGTTTTTTTTCCTTTTAAATTTCATGGACTTTTATTATTCAAAAATACAGCACAAAAAATACACACACAAAAGGAAAAATGGTTTTCACACGGTGTGCAAACCTTAAAGGAGATCTTCATACAGTATTAGTACGCTGATTTCAAAGCTACAGTTAATATTGTTAGTAGTAGTTGTCATTAATGTTGTGAGCACGTAGAGGGACAGTAACTGAACTGTCTCCCCAGGAGCTCCGTACACTTTGCCAGCAGGTGAAGAGTCTAACTAGAATCCTACAGGGGCTTATCCTGACCGTGAACTACCTTCATGTACAATACACATGCTCCCACACACACACATTCACACACGGTAGTGTTTGAGTAGAACTGACAGATGTAATTTCTTTGTCTAGACAGGCCCAGGTCTCACTTTTCTTGGTGTTACAATAGGTGTGACATCAAAACTAAAATTCAGGGGCCAAGAAGTTTCTACAGCTGTCTCCTTAGAAACTAAATTTCAATCACAAAAACACACACACACACACACACACACACACACACACACACACCAACAGTTCCCAAACGCACCAAAGAGCATCTGTACTGTACAGACGAGCCCCTCCGCTTCTGTTTCAGATATAGATTTGTCAACCACAGCACAGCAGAGCGTCACATAAACAGCCACATAAACATCGTCACCTTTATATCATTCATTTGTGTTGCGATTAGATAGGGTTACTTAGACAGGATATTTATACATACAGCCAAAACCATTTATGAAATAATAACAAAAAAAAAAAAAGTACATCAATTACTGAAGTTTAAATAGAGTTTTTTAAAAAAAGAACATGAAGTCCTGTTTTGGAGTAGAAAAATAAAAGGTTTAAGACAGTGATAAAAGTTTTGCTAACCCTATGGGAGCATTTGTATGAGGTGAGTGGGTGTGGGAAATCCTACACTAAACCTAATCGAGGCAACGAAAAGCAATCAATAGGCTCACTGTGTTCAGATTATTGTTGTTATATTGTTCTCGTGGCGGCGATGGCCATGCAGGATGATGCACGTAGCACACGGATGGACCTGCTACAACACAACTTAACTGGGGCAACAAGGCACAATCGAAGTCATTAGAATGCAGCTGTGAGGAGGTGAGCTGAGGGGAAGTGTGTAAGGCGAAAATAAGGAATAGAATAAGGCTTCAGAGAAACAAAAATACGTTTTTCCACAAAGCATTTGTATGTTTTTCTTGTAAAGTAGCAGTCAAGATGAGATGTCGGGCTTCCAAACAATGGAAGGTCGGGCATGGACAAGAATAAAATCACCCCAAAAACCTGCTACGACGGGCTTATGGCAACTGTGACTGACTGAACCAGCACTTTAAATGATGCAGCACTGAGAGACTGCAGAATAAACTGGGAGGTTGGAATGTAGACACAGTGAAACCAGGTTCAGCACGCCGAGGCTCGTCACATTTGTTCCTCTCTGTAGGAACTCTGTTCACGCGCCCACGCTCTACACCCTTCATTAAAACCTCCAATTAATGCCACAAAAGCTGTGAAAGATTCATATTGACCACAGAGAGAAGGCTAATCAAGATTTTGGCTCCTTGTAATGCAACCGCACACACGGAGGATTACATATGCGGCGCCCGAATTAAGACTCGGTGCTCTTGTCCTGCTAACACGGGGTGTGTGTGATTGGGGAGGTCCTGGTGTTCGCTGGGGTCGGAGGCCTGTTGACAGTCAAACACAATCAAAGCTGATTGCTCAGTGAACCTTGTTGTCCAGCTGCCCGTTATTTCTCTATACACCTCTTGTAAGATCTGTGAATGAGGGGTTGGGGGATGGACACGGGTCCTTTTGAGCTCAGTCAGGAAGCAATAATTCACCCAGTTACAAGATGTGGTGGTCTGTACCCCCCCCCCCCCCTCCACCTCCTCCCCCCAACCTCCCCACACACCACCAGCTAATCCTGTCCCCCTTAAGACCACCACCCTAACTCAGAGTGGACAATTCAAACTGCAGTACAACAGAACAGAAACTGGCTGACCCATACAGACCGTTTTCAGCTGGGTTCAATGTTTGAATCAAATCTAAGTTTCCTTCTAATGAGTACTTTAGCTTTTTCTCCCAATGGTCAGGGCATCATTTTACACTGAATTTCTGGAACTCAGAAAGAAAAGTCCCCAGAAACTAGTAAAGACTGGATCACGTAGGCATTTAAAGAAAATAGTTGAACTATACATTTCCCGAACTCACATTCACATACACACACTCCTATTCACACACGCATACAGCTGCAGTTTTATACACGTATGCATGCATACAGCTGTACAGTGGGCCAGTTAGGGGCCTTGATCTGTTTTGAACATACAGTATCTCTACAGCAAGGGCCATCTATATTTAAAAAAAACATGCGTTCACGTATGTACAATATAATTTGTATATTGACCATTCTGCTTTATATCCACACTAATTCAAGTTTTTTGTATTTTCTTTTCTGTATTTGATAAAAAGTTTGTGTGCTCTGTTGTGATTCGAGTACGACTCAAATTCTCCTCTCGGCACCACAGCAGAGCCGGGTCTTCATAAGAGGAGGAGCCTCCCATTTGTAAATAATGAAGAGCTAAACGTCAGGCGAGTCAGTCCATCCCAGCTCTCGCTCCATCTTCATTGGCTTGTGTCCTACTCCCTTCCTCCATTCCTTCCCCTCGCTGCACAGTCCCCTCTCAAGAAGAGGCCGTGCTAGACGATCGAGCCATCCCTGTTCTGGGCAGGGATCATGACAGGGATGGCCCCCATGCGGCTGAGGTTGGGGCCGGCCATCTTGGCGGCGGCGGGCGGGGGCAGAGGGGTGCGGCTCGGAGGCCTCTCGTACTCCTCCGATGAGGGGATCTTGTCGTACTGGGGCTTCAGGGCGTACTCGTGCAGGTTGGAGGGTGACATGGAGCCCAGGGAGGAGCGCTGGCTGCCCACGGTGAAGCTGCGTGCCGTCGAAACGCGACTCTTCGGAGGGGGCACATCCTCTCTGAGAGGAAACAGAGACGGCGGCACATTTAGAGAGCGAGACAAGACAGGAAACACTATCATGAGCTTACCTGAGCAAAGAGCCAGAGAAACGGAAAATGGAAAATGTTTTTTTTTTGGATGTGCTGTAAACCATAATGAAATGGCACACAGGTATAAAACAGTGAGGAAAACAATGAATACTTAAGGAGTCCGTATGAGTCACTTCAAGAGCAAAACATGATTCGACTCAATAAAAAGGGACAAATAATTGGCGTCGGGCCGTTTGATTGGTCGGGAAGTGTCTGCACAGCTCGTCACAATGACTGTGTAATAGCCTGCAGAGATTGAGTCGAGCATCCAAATACAGCTATGCCCTCTACTCCCTCTGCCACCACATTAACAACTAATAAGCAGCAATAATCCAGTTAAATGCTCAATCAAACTGAGCCTGAGGGGCCAGAGCCTGTTTAGTCCACAGCTCTGTGCTGTGGTGTTTCAGCAAATGTGTGTCTGTGTATACGAGACAGGACCAGCGGTCTAATCCTCTTTGTCCTACAGCGTGAGCAGTGTCACATTGTGGTCTTAGACAGATTTAGTCCGCAGCAGAGTGATAGTAAGCCCAGTGGTTGTACAGAGCCCATGGACCGGATGGAGAGTTGGATAGTGGAGGGGAGGGGGGGTGGGGTGGGGTGGGGCAGGTGGCTGTGGACGGGGGTGGGTGGAGGCAGCCTGTAGCAGACATGAACAGGATCCACAGAGCAAACAAAGCTTTCAAACTGATTACCACAGCTGTTTATTTGAGGAGGGGTAAAAAAAAAAAAAAAACCGCTGATGGAGAAAAAACATTTTAATGGCTGTTGAGAGGGTTGGAGACGTACGTGTGTGTGTGTGTGAGAGAGAGAGAGAGAGAGAGAGAGAGAGAGAGAGAGAGAGAGAGAGAGAGAGAGAGAGAGAGAGAGAGAGAGATGACCACTGGTCAAACTGCATGGTGAGCTCAGAGCAATAATCACATATACCCAATAGCATTTTTGATGCTTACTTGTAATCCAGTATTTTACAACCTGAAACATCTTCCTCATTATACAGCAAAGACAAGACAATAATACACAAATCTTCATCCATCAAAGAAGGAGCTGTTTGCATCCGTGAGCCAGATCTCACTGATGTTTTTGGGAGCCTACCTGATCTCATTGCAGATTTCCTTCTCGTACTTCTTCCTGTGACGAGCACGGCAATAGCAGAAGAGGATGATGGCGATAATGATGAGGATCAAGAGTACAGCAATTATGGCTCCTGCGATTTTGCCTGCAATGTTGGAGGCTGGACAACACGGAGAAGGAAAGGGCTGAAAGGTTTGGTAAATGTAATTTGGGCTAGCGAGGACATGAACGTCACGAAGACTTGCAGTGCTAAGTTTTGGAAAAGTGTTGCTCAGACTAGCTTTGAGTAGTCGTGACATGTGAGTGACCGTTTTCAGAGAATCAAGCTGAAAGAAATGGACCCTTTTCTGAAGCACAACAATCACAAACAACACTGAAGAGATCACAAATTTGAGTGGCTCTGTCCACGTAATGCACATTTTGTCATCTGCAGACTTCCATTGGATACACAACTAAATATAAACGAAGCCCTGCTCTGTGTCGGGGTTCATCTGGCCCTTAAAGATGAGAGGAGCGATCAAACAACAAGACTTAACAATGGCAGGTGTAGGAAAGTTACTAAAACACTAAAGTGTCCAGAGCGCCGTCCTGCTCCAGCTGCTCCAGCTGCAGCTCTTGAGGCTGACAGTGCTGCTACTCAAGAAGCTGACACACTGTCTGAATCAAATTCTAACCGTCTTTCTAAATGCAACAGAATCTTCAGCAGGATTTTCACTTAGCAGGTGGCAGCAGTGAGAGGAGGACCACGGTGTAACATACACACTCAGCCTGTTAAAAGTCCATTCATTTTATTTTGTTTGGCTGAGATGAGCTCGCAGATTGTTCCTGCAGTTTCTTTTATCTTCTGTATCGAGGAAATACCAAAAACAACAGAGCTTTGGTTGTGTGCGTGTGCTACCCCTGATAAATATATCACCAGTAACGACACTGGAATAAAATACTTTTTTGTACGGAAAGGTTTTTCACCAATGTACCTGGACACCATGGATCCTACATGCACACTTTTAACTCAACAAGTGTTCAAAGTTTTGATAGTATAAGTTATAAAATGTGTCCTAATTCAGCCTGAGGTCAGGCTGTTGGTTGGCCTCATTCTGAACCCGAGATATCTAAACTAGAGCTGCAACAATAAGTCAGCAAGTAGAAATCTTATTTGATAATCATTATTTTTCAAATAAAAATTTGACTGAGACTGATGGTATTTTCTGTTTTTTTCTCATTCCATATTAAAATGACAGGAAATATAGTTTTTAGACTTTTGGTCAGATAAAATGAAACAAAGGAAAATATCTTCATGGGCTCTATGAAATCATGGACATTTGAGTGCTTTTTGATCTTTTATGGACTCGGCTATAAATTGAGTAAATGATTGGAAGAATAATGAAAGTTACTTTTAGTTGGAAACTAGTTTCAAAGTTTAGTTAAAAACTATTTCCAAATCTGGCATTTTGTGCAGATATTCATGGTGCCCAGAGGATGAATTTTAAAGACTTTTTCCTCTTGTGCCACCAGCAGGTCAGATTTTGCACAGATACTCATGACCTGCAGGGAATTCAGGTACTGTACTTTTGGAGATACAACAGGTACAGATACACAACCGAACCATAATAAACCTTTGTAGCACGAAACGTGAAATTCTCCTCCACCTTTTTTAAGAGCACCAAATACCCTCAGCAGCTGATTATTAGACAACAGTGCAGTCTGAATGTGAACAGGCTGAATGCAGGTCAGCGCAGCGACATGAAGTCGGTTGGGTACTCACGAGGTGTCACGTTGAGATAAAGTATACATTCCTCAGTGCCAACAGGGTTGGTGGCGACGCAGCGATAGGTGCCAGATGCGCTGGCAGATGCATTCCTCACATTAATGGTGCCTCCCAGAGGATCTTTAGCGAGGGCGAGAAACACATCGATGACAAGATGACAGTGTTAAACAGAGACAGGACCTGTGAGGGTGGGCTTACTAACACTTTTATTTTTTTTGGTATTTGTATTTGCTTGGGAGTGCTTGTGAAAAGCTCCATTACCCAACACAGCAGAGGCGGGCATCAGCTTGCTGTCACTGGTCTTCTCCCAGCTGTATTGAAGGGGTTTGGTTCCCTCGTTCGACGTGCACCTCAGCACGACGTCTTTGCCTTCCTGTGTAGGGCCTTCGGTGTAGCACCTGGGCTTAGATGGCCTCACTGTGGAGAGAAAAGGAAAGCAGGGACGTGAAGAGCAGCACACTTCCAGGTGGTCACGTCAGCGCGGAACGACACCGCCGACAACCCGCTTATTTTTCAATCCTGCGTGTTGTGGGCAAGTTGTGTCTCTGTGCATTGAGTTGTCATAAAGGTGATTCCCTCCTTTGCTCCAAACAGCAGTAATCAGTGAAATGAGAGCAGTAATCACAGTAATTGATACAGCTGCTTTCATTACAGGAGCTGTCAATCAATCAGGATAATCACAAGGAAGAAAGGATCTGTGCACCGTTGGACACCGACGCACGTGAAAAAACAGCGTGATGGCGGCAGCACGAGCTTTCTGTACTACAGCCGAGCTGAAAACGTGCGCTACACACTCCTCGGTCAGCAAGAGTGTTGGCAGGAGATGAGATGGGCGATTCGAAAACAAACAGAGCTCCAAATTAAAAGCAGACCGAGTCCAGTGAAGCCAGACACACGGTGAGCCAGGCGAGGGTGTGCGGGGGTGGGGTGGAGGAGGGGTGGAGAAGGGAGGGGTTGGAGGGGGGGAGTGGGGTGGGTAATGTTTGGATAGAGAAAATCTGAGGCCGAAGTCTGTGCTCTGTGTCCACTGACAGAAAGCTGACATCATGGTGTGGTAATGGTTTCTGTAACAACAGAACTCTGGAGCGGGGCTCCCCAGATCTGTACCAGGTGTCAGGGGGTGGGTGGGTGGGAGGGAGGGCGGCGGAGGGGTAGGTAGGTTTAGTAGACATAACCGTAAGGATTAACAGTACACCGACAGTACTGAGTGCTCATACTAATCTAATAAACACACGGTGTGAGAACGGAGAGGGACGCAGAGAGCGGGACAGCAGAAATGAAGCGAGCGCTGATGGACAGACGGTGGGGTGAAAGGGTCCAAGGCTGCGCTGCTCCTAACTCATTGCCCTGCTTTTTCTTTTTTTTTGCTGCTGTTGTGTTGCACCTACACACACATTCGCGCAACACACAGTAAATGTCGGGGAGCTATGACATTTTGAATGCATCTTTTAAAAAGGTGGAAGTCAACTGGACACGTCCAAGGGCTGCAACACGCAGCCCCTCACATTAGAACCGCTGTCCGACCAGCAGATTCATTCGCTTGAAGGATGAGGTCAAAGAAGAAGGTGACGAGGCTGAAGGAGCACACCGAGACAAAAGGCAGAGCGATACCGCCACCCTGGCTCGGCTACATGATCAATGAGCTGAGATTTATGAGCTGCACAAGGCTATCCTATGGACGAGATGAGTCCAGAAGAATAGCTAGATCACGGCGTGCATTGCTGTCAGGAGCTTCGCAGAGCGATGACTGGTTGTTAAAACGGTGAAGTGAAATATAAGCGACCGGCGGGCACTAAAGCCGGCTAGTCAGAATTAACGAGATCGGCTGTTGAGCACGGCAGTGAAAGTCGTGGATGTGACGAGGATTGTCCGGAGCTGGGCGGAGCTGAGTGATTGGCCGTTGGAGTGTATAGGTGGGGTCCGGTCAGAAACAGTTGTCCGAGTTGCTGACGTGCAGCGCTGGACTGCAGGTGGGGATTCTCCTCCTGTTAACTTCAATGTCCCGCTGCCACCGGAGGAGAATACACAACGAGGCGCGCTGCCTCTCGTGCAGCACCGGGACACCGTGTGCACCTGCATGTGGTCGTGTTTGCGACCAGCCATGAGAACACCCAGTGACCAGACAGAGGTATGTTCATGCTTGTGCACACGTATGTGCGCACCCCCCCCCCCCCCCCCCCCCCCAGGCACCATCCACCTTGTGACAAGATCAACCTCAAGGTAAAATGCAGAGCAGGCAAGATGTCCCCACCTCTCCTTGTCAATGTTTCCTTGCTCGGTGCCCCCCCCCCCCGCCCCCGCGGGTCAAGAGCTAGCAGCCCGTCAGCTCCTGGAGCCTTGAGCCATCTCGCGTCACATGAACACGTACACGCTGGAACTAAAGACGTCGGCATATTGACCACAATCAACGTTGGATTCACGATTTAGTCGCTTAGCTGAAGCTCCAATCCACAGCAGCTTAGAGTTGACAATTAAAGTCAATGAAATAAAATAAAAGGAGATTGAGGACCACTAGAGCAAACGTCTTGACAGTAAATACCACAGAATACTAACAGTTACCCTGGAAAACAATAAATGATACGTATATTTGACAAAACACTTTCTGAACAGAGAGATTAATGATTTTAAATACAGAAACAAAAGATAACCGAAGAGCAACATAATACAGATAACTGGTATTTGCTTGTGCGTCATATTAGACTGTTGCTAAATATTGACAATTCACATACAAGCTGAGTCTAAACTGTCAGTTTCTTTTTAAAATAAGAGAACAACAACTGACGTATCAGCAGATTTGCTGAAATTCCTCTCTGGTGAAGTACAGGAAGTGGATCTGTTGCAGGCATGAGATGCCGTCACAGCAAATGCACGAGCCATAAATATCTGGGATGACTCATGTTTTCATGTTGCTTCCGTACGGATCAGTTTGTATGTAAAACAGCCTCCCGAAGGCTTCGTCGATGGTTCTCGAGTCGGCTGTAGTCGCAGCTAACGGTCAGATTATCTGCGGCCATCCATCTCCTGTATTAGAGCACCGCTCCATGCTGCCACAACACAACCACCGACAAAACATGTTTGTTTTCTGAACTTGTGTCTTTCTGGTCGAGCTAGTCGGTGCGGCGCAGTCACTTTTCTGCACGTGGCATCACGTCAACAGGAAAGGCGGCCATTTGCTCAAGCTCGTTCCACCTTCGGAAAGGAGAAAGTATTCTGATGGCAGAGCTTCCATGGCGGCAGAATACGCAGCTGATCCCACAACACGGACTCGTGCTGCACAGCGGGCTGTTTTTCCCCATATGCAAATAGCAAGCGAGTTTCGGGAGGCGATTCACTTTCAACATCATTTAGCTGGTTGACCGACCAGCGAGGCCACTGAGCGTGAGTGTGTTTGCCTCGGGAGTGAATCATCTGACTTATACAACTCCAATGTGTCACCCCTCTCACCCTGTGCAATAAAGGAAAAAAAAAAACAGCTGCGTGCATCGACTCCACGTCAGTTTGTCCACAAGACACAAGTGCGCTATTATAAACAATGTTTTAACTACCTTTGCCTGTACAATCTACGGTTTTAACTGAGGTTTCAAAATATGAACATATCAGACAGTTCATAAGAATATACCTAATACTGCAATATTCATACAGCAATAATATTGTAATTAAGGCTGGTATTTTCTAAACTACAACCAACAAAATAATAATTTTGCTCATCAAGACCAACACTTGTGATAAATAATAAATAATGGCTGCAATGAAAAAAGAAAAAAAAAAAAAAAAAAATCAGTATTATTATTTTAGACATAATCAGAGCATCTGGGGTGAACACAAAGCGGGCAGTGCTCTGCAGCCACTGGGAAGGTTATGCACTCCATTTTAGAAGGGATTACATCAAAACAGCCAGGGAGGGCAAAGGGCGTGTGATTTGGTGCATTTCTACTGTGGAGGGAGAGAGAATTCACCCTGTGAGGAAAAAAAAAAAAAAAAAAAAAAGAGGAAAGACTGCTCGCTTAACGCCGCAGAGTACTCAGTGGTTCGTCCTGTTGAAGCGACCGTTCCACTCACCCATGACGTTCAGCAGCATCTTCCTGGTGCGGATACCGGGAGCCTTCTTCACCTTACACTGGTAGGTGCCCGAGTCAGACGACTTCAGTCCCGTCAGGTTGATGGAGGCGTCCCCGTTCTTGGGGTCGGCTGAGTTGAAGTGGACTCGTCCCTTCATGGGGGCGTAGTAGTCCTCGTAGGACCTGTCCCCCGAGTACAGAATCACCTGCGGGTGGAAAAGGAGTACAGGGAGATTGAAAAAAACTCAAACCTGCATCTCAATTATCCGTTTATCAAAATAAAAAGTCCCTCGAGAAAACAAATAAAACAAAGGCCCTGAAATGACGGTTGTGTGCTGTAAAAGCAAAGGCCTTGCTCACTGAACCAACTAAAATAAATGGAAGAGAGAAAGTACCCTCTCTTTTATCTCTGCAGTGCCCTTCAGCCTGGGCTGTTATGCACTTTCAGTGTGCAAGAAGAATGAAGGTGGAACAAACAAAGCCACCACTGTGGAGCTAAATCAACACCTGCTGTGTCAACAAAGCTTCCAATTCTATCCAACCACACACACACACACACACACACACACACACACACACACACACACACACACACACACACACACAGAGACACTGTGTCTGGGTCTTGAAAGCAGCACGGAAATGCCTAGAAATAAAGGCCAGGTGGAGCTGACAAGAAGCCTCATAGCTGGTGGAGGGGTGTTAGTGGAAGGGGGTGGGGGGGAGAGGGGGGGGACCCCGAACAATGATGAAAAGAGTTCTCATTCTCTTTCATAGACACTGGCATATTCTTCCACATTTCCGTAGAGACAGTCATCAACAGGCTTTTCTGTGCCACGATCAACATCAGGCAAATGCACAGCAATACCTCTGGGTGACGAGGAGGAGGAGAGGAAAAAACTTAACATGGCAGGAGGAGAGGAAGAATAATGAAGTCATCAGAGCAGGCAGAGCATTCAAAGGAAGCACGAGAGGAACAAAACAAAAGGAAACACAGTCAGGGAGGTTCTGGTGTCTCTACACCGAGCTGCTCCATTTCTAACGGGAAGACTAGTTTGTGGAGCGGTGAGGGGAGGAGTGCTCACAATGAGCGCTGTGTTCATCTTGTACATATTAGCCATGTAAACAGCTAATTCTGTTAAAAATTCCACCTGGCTCTCACGGGAGGGAAACCTATCCCTCCAACCTCCCCGGGGATCAGAGCATCAGCAGTAATAACAGCGATATGCGACCACGGAGGAGAGGAAATGAAATCGCCCCGAGCTCAGCCAGACAAGAACTCTCGCTCGGGCTCAGCCACTTCACAGGCACACAGATGGGAGTGTTTACACACATGCACACCTCCAGCTAAAAAAGATCTCAACCGCACAATAACCTTGAGAATCATGATCCAATGAAGAAAAAAAAAATATATATCCCATAAAGGGCCCGGGGAATGAAAATGAAAAGGGCAAATGACTGGACGAGCTGGCGGGGGCCGGAGAGGACAGAAGAGCAGCAGTGTGTGTGCTGCGTTTCATAACAGGTATGACACCCGGTGATACGATCGCCACCTGGCCGGCCCGTTCTCAGTGGACGGATCACGCTGCACAGCTAAGAGACCTATTGGCCGGCCCCAAGTTTCAGCGGACACATGTTGGGATGAGATCATTGTCATGTGATGCTGTGGCTCAGGGAGAGTAGAGGAAGAGGTGCAGCTCATTTGCGAGGCAAAGCGGCGAGCTGAGATACCTGCGTACTCTAAACAAGCAGCAGAGCTCAGAGAGAGAAGCGCTGCGTCTTCGCGTTCCCACTGAGGCTTTTAACGACGACTCAAAGGGCTGCCGCCACCACACTGCTTCACAGGGCTAACGCAGAGCCACTTCCTAAAAGGGAATTAGCCTCCTTCAATATTGATGCTAAAGAGAATGTAACACAACATGGCCGTGAGCGAAAATACAATGCCGCTTTCATGGATCCTTGTCACGGCTTGAGATCCAAATCCTCCAATCCTTTTGTCAACATTCACAAATTTCTGTTGCAATAACTTCAGGAAACAAAAAGCTCTGCCGCCGTCCTCAAGGACACAAGAGACAGTTTGTGTGACATGGGACACAGCTATGTATGCTTCCAAGCATTTCTTCACACCATTCAGATTTGGTTTTCAAAAATGTTTATCGCTTTCTTCTCACAGTGGTGGTAAATACTCAGGGCACACCCTCCTTTCAGCTAATCTGGAGCCAGACAATGAGAGTCAAATGCAAATGACGGTTACTGTAGGCATGCCTGGCATCTCTCATTCAAGCCCAACAAAGCAACAGGCATTAGCTATGCTTCACCATTCTCAAAAAGAGCCTGGTGATATGTGGGATATGTCAGATGAAAGGGGCCAATCGCTCCCCAGTAGACACCGGACTGAAAAGACAACGCTGTGGAATTACTTGTGATTGCATCAATGCAAAGAAAACACAGCTAGAATATTTTGCACATTATTATGACTTTTTTTGTTTTCAAGTTTCCAGCTTTATGACATTGTGGACTGAACCTGTTGACCACTTTTATCTGAGAGTGGCTGTTCCTTTAAGTCCGAGCTGGATTTGTTCATCTCAAGCCATGTGAGCAAAGGTTAACCATGGTGTCTGAGCATCCCGGAGCCTCTGGCTAGAAAGTTTAGCCTCCACTCTCATTTCTTTGCCTGGCCCGGCAGCTTTGATCCAAACACATTGACCTAATTCTATTGAACGCTGTCACATATATTAAAACAGCCCTTGAAATTAATATGCCACTAATTGCAAAGAATTTTCGCGGATCATGACATAATGTTGGTTAAGGGCTATTCCAATGTGAGCGTGTGTGTGTAGTGAGCAAAATCTGAGAAGTCAAGGAGCACTAATGCGTTTGGAGAGACACGTCTGGCCTGTTTAAATTTCAACAAAGGTTTGGCACCATTGAAGAGTATTTACACTGGACTCAGCAAAACGGCACGTAATAAAGAAAATAAACTGTGCAAACCAGATGCAATTTTAGGCAACATCTGATATATTCCTACAGCTGCATTCACACATGAAGAAGAAGAGCCCCCGCTGTCCTCACGTGTAGCATCACTGAGAAAAATAACACATTTCAAAAGCAGTGAAATTAACATTTCATCACGGGAACCACAGCTTTGCTACGAACAGTGAACACTGATAAACTTTTTAACTGCTCCTATTTTCATTCGACACTCCGTTTAACAGTTCGCAGTAAAAACAAATAAATGAGGGCAGACGGTGGCTGTGCAAAACACAACACCGGACGAGGGGAAAGCAGTGAACAGAAGCAGGAGTGCAGAGCTGTGGCTGGCTGGTTCAGTGGACAGAGAGGACAGTGGGAGGATGACGGAGAAGCCTAATGATGAGGCTGCGGCCTATTTCTGACATTTGGCCGACAAAAAACCCCCCCAAAAAAAACCAACTAAAACCACAGGACATTGGGGAAGATAGAGGGATGAGAAGGCTTTGTGACAGGTGGGAGGTGGGGGAGCTGGGAGCCACGGGAGAGGACCACAGCACTGCAGCGATCTGGAGCAAGTATCTGGCTCTGTAGCTGCCGACGCCGGAGGACGAGAGGAGATCCTGCAGGGCGGCGGAGTCTTCTTTTTCCACGGCTGACGGCCGCACCGCACAGGAAACACTACCTGGGTTAAAGACGGCGGCCGTCGCTCCCGCTACGCAGCACGTCACCCTGAGAGAGCAAAACGCTCAATAGAAGTGCGTGCGGCTCAAATGACATTTGTCTCGCATACCGTATGCTTCTTATTTTAAAATGCAACACTTGAAGAAAATACACACACACACTTACCGGAGAAGCTGCATTGCATTTCACCCCTTTGACAACGTACGAAACCACACAGTCCCCCCTACCCAACACCCAACACCCCGGCAGCATCAGTGAGTGAAAAGCTACAGACACTGAACAAATGAAGGACCTCAAGCCTACGAAACAAATACAGTGGTGTGAAAAAGTGTTTGCCCCCTTCCTGATTTCTTATGTTTTTGCATGTTTGTCACACTTAAATGCTTCAGATCATCAAACAAATTTAAATATTAGTCAAAGATAACACAAGTAAACACAAAATGCAGTTTTTAAATGAAGGTTTTTATTATTAAGGGAGAAAAAAAAATCCAAACCCACGTGGCCCTGTGTGAAAAAGTGTTTGCCCCCTAAACCTAATAACTGGTTGGGCCACCCTCAGCAGCAACAACTGCAATCAAGCGTTTGCGATAACTTGCAATGAGTCTTTTACAGCTGTGGAGGAATTTTGGCCGACTCATCTTTACAGAGTTGTTGTAATTCAGCCACATTGGAGGGTTTTCCAGCACCAACCTCCTTTTTGAGGTCATGCCACAGCATCTCAATAGGATTCAGGTCAGGACTTTGACTATGCCACTCCAAAGTCTTCATTTTGTTTTTCTTCAGCCATTCATAGGTGGACTTGCTGGTGTGTTTTGGATCATTGTCCTGCTGCAGAACCCAAGTTGGCTTCAGCTTGAGGTCACGAACAGATGGCCGGACATTCTCCTTCAGGATTTCTTGGTAGACGGTAGAATTCATGGTTCTATTTATCACAGCAAGTCTTCCAGGTCCTGAAGCAGCAAAACAGCCCCAGACCATCACACTACCACCACCATGTTTTACTGTTGGTATGATGTTCTTTTTCTGAAATGTGGTGTTACTTTTACACCAGATGTAATGGGACACACACCTTCCAAAAAGTTCAACTTTTGTCTCGTCAGTCCACAGAGTATTTTCCCAAAAGTCTCGGGGATCATCAAGATGTTTTCTGGCAAAAATGAGACGAGCCTTAATGTTCTTTTTGCTCAGCGGTGGTTTTGGTCTTGGAACTCTGCCATGCAGCCATTTTTGCCCAGTCTCTTTCTTATGGTGGAGTCATGAACACTGACCTGAACTGAGACAAGTGAGGCCTGCAGTTCTTTGGATGTTGTTGTGGGGTCTTTTGTGACCTCATTTAAGTGATTTCTTGATTGAGAACAGGTGTGTCAGTAATCAGGCCTGGGTGTGGCTAGAGAAATTGAACTCAGGTGATAAACCACAGTTAAGTTATGTTTTAACAGGAGGGGGCAAACACTTTTTCACACAGGGCCATGTGGGTTTGGATTTTTTTTTTCTCCCTTAATAATAAAAACCTTCATTTAAAAACTGCATTTTGTGTTTACTTGTGTTATCTTTGACTAATATTTAAATTTGTTTGATGATCTGAAACATTTAAGTGTGACAGACATGCAAAAAAATAAGAAATCAGGAAGGGGGCAAACACTTTTTCACACCACTGTAACACACCGGTTTCTGTTTCTGACGCGTCGTTGAAAGGTGTGAAAGACGCTACATCACGTTGGTCATGTTGGAAACAATCCTACCGAAAAACCTGCCAACAGGCAAGAACGAAGCTTGATTGTGACAAATAAAAGTGAATCAGAGAAGTGATGTTTGCGGGCGGACATCAACACGTACCACTTTTTCCTCTTTCTGGTTGTCAGAGGGCACCAAGCTCCATTCGATATCCAGCGGCCCAGAATCCTCCGGGGCCAGAGAGAACTGGCAGTCCAGCTTCACGCTCAGACCGCTGGCCTTGTCTATAGATGTTGACCCTGTAGATGTGATCTCTAGACCCGAGGCCAAGCCTAGACAAAGAAATATGAAGAGAGGGAATAAATTTAAAGTCTACCACGTGCATAATAATAAAGACACTTAGATTTGCAAGTAAGTAAAACAGGGTCCAAAGCACACGGACACAATCACAGGATTTCTGACTTTCTAACAGCTTTTATTTACCACATAGAAAGTCATCTACAACCTGCTTCACACTCATATCAGTCAGAAAATGCCATTCTTAGTTTTAAAGTGTTTTAACGTCTCAAGACAAATATTTTAGAGCCAAAGCTTCACCCAGAACATTTTGGAAGTGCACCAGTTGTTGTCCCTCAGTTATAGCATGCTAGCAGGCCTAGCCTTGACAGCTGGACAGAAACGGTGCCAGTTTTAGGGAACATATTCTGTGGCAGATTCTGGATATTGCCTGCTCTCGCTCTACGGGTCAATGCTCCCACTGAGTGTAAATACCACGCCTCCGGTCGCATCGTCCTGTAACACTTCAATAAACGGCGGTGTCCTCAGTGTTGACAAAAAGAGAAAGAAGCTAAAGCTGCTACACTGCTGTCTTTGATTATTAAATAAAATGAATAGTGAATATGTTGCACTTGTCTTAATGGACATTTCTTATTTATTTTGTACTTGAACAGCTCAGAGTTGCTGATAGTACGTTTCTTCTCGAACACACAGAGTATTTGAGTTCCTTATCTTTTAGAGGAATAACTATCGCCAACTAGGCACTTTGGATTTATTTATTTTTTTAAATACATTTTTACAAAAAAGTTACGCTTTTGACATTACTGAACTGAAAACATTCCCAACCATGTCTCCAAAACTGAGCTTCGTACCCAACAGTGAATTTCGTGCACTGTTCCAACCCCACAGTTCACCCGGAGACGACAGGAGCTGAACCTCTGCAGTAACGGCTGCTACGAGCTTTAGAAAGGAGACAAAGCTGTACTAAAACCACAATAAGATGGCACCATTAAAGTCCTGTCTGAGAACACCACCGTGAATAATCATCACTCAACATCAGTGTAGACTTGGTAGTCGGTGTATAACGGTGTACAATATTCACCGACAGGAGACCTGAGATAAACGTAAATTAGTAAGTCTTTTGGTTCCCATCTAATTGTATCATCCGGATGCGAAATTGAGGAAAATTGTCTTGCTCGACTTGCTTTACACAAACATTTTTGGTCAGCTGTCAAATATTTTAATTCATGGAGTGTGTCAGTCATTAAATAAATATGCCTACATCTCGTCTGAGAAGCAAAGTACCTCTTAAAATATGTAGGATGTAAATTGCACAGTTAAAAAAAGACTAATGGAGCAGAACGTAGCTTAGCTGAAGGAATGGTGATGATGATAATAAAGAGAAACTGTAGCCCATCAGCCAAACTGAAGCAGACTCTTAAGCATTTATTCTTAGAACGAATAAACATAATTTCCTGGTGACATCAACTGGGTTAAGATTTTCCATTCAATAAGAGATTTAAGCCGCGGCAGGAACACAGTCCATAGAGAATGGAGTTGTCACATGCTGCCTCAACGTATTAAAATCCCTCTGACAGCCTGCCACCTTCCAACCAACAAGCGGGAGAACGTCTTTAAAAAAAATAAATAATAATAATCATCATCTCAATATGTGGCTAAAAAGTGTATCAAATGTGTAACAAACACTTACCATGTTGCACAAATGGCACCAAACGCATACAAATGAAAATCATCAGCTGATAACAAAAGGGCTTTTTCCTTCCATCTACAGCATAAAACCTCGTGGCATTTATCTGCATCTCATTTAGGTGCTTTTACACCAATTGACAGATGGAGCTGATTCGAACGTGCACAGATAAACGGTGAAACAGAAGCCAAACCTGCCGACTGTAAACACTTAACAGGAAAATTCCCCTTTTTTTCTCCCCTTGGAAAGGTTTCCATGAAAGACAAACAAACGAGAACATACTTCTATAACAGTAGCAGCCTACATTAAGTGGTGTGGAGGGTTTGTATTGGGGCAACTGTCTCCCTGGCAACTCTATATTTGCTAGAAACTTGTGACCTGTTTTGTCTTCCGGCCCACCTGACCACGACCTTATCTTTATTAATGTGACGGCGCCGCGGATGCAAATATTAATCCGTAAACTACGTGCAGTTTAAACAAAGTCGAGTGACATCGAGGACTATCGAGTGGAACTCAAATGAATATTTCTGTAGTGTTTATGAGATTGAGACAGCTTTTCTGGATTGCGACCCTCAGGGAATGAAGGGTGTGAGCTACAGGTTGAGGTCTCCGTCCATCAGGTCTGTTTCCGTCCCAAACTTCACTCCCCTCCGAGCCGCAGTCGACAACTGACTGAAAATACACCACAGGAGCTAATAGACATCCAGAGACTGACAATCTCAGTCACACCCGCTATTGTTGAAGCTCAGAGCCTGTAAGCATTTGATATGGTGGTAAAGCGCAAGCGGAGTTTTATTCCCCGGCCGCCGGTGCTGCAGCTGGTCGTTTCAGCCCACAGATTTTGACAGACGCCCTTGATGGGAGAGATCCATCGCCTTCAGCGGGAGCATGAGAAATGGGGAACAAAATAGAGAAAAGCGAGATATGTGTCCCATCACTGTCAAAACGGAGACCCGGCTTGGCATCTGCATGACGGAAAGCTGCGTCAATTCATCAAGCACTTAAAGAAGCCGGGGCGTTTTTCAAAGTTGCTTCGAAGAGGAGTGAAAAGTGCACTCTGACGAGAAAAAGAAAGTATCTGGCCGGAACTGTTCATCAGCGCGGCTGCTCTCTCTGACGGGTAATGAAGTACGCTGTCTGATGTACCTGTTTAATCAATGACAGACCTCCCAGGCTTTGGGCAGCATTTGTTTAAATTACAGTGCAGCCCGAGCCCTTTTTCACTCAACATCACACAAATGGGAAAAAAAAAAAAGAAAGAAAAAAAGGTGCCATTTCAGGATATCATCCCTTCAACTGGAAACAGATTTGTTTGCTCGTACACGGGAGCGGCTGGAGGCTCAGGTGACGGCAGATCCAGGGTGGAGAAACATGAGCGCCAGCAGTGTAATCTAAGGTTGATCAACAAACGCACGGCTTTTTCCAAGCATTGTACAACCCCCTGTTTAATCCTGCGGTTAGAAAAACTGCAACGTAAGCAAGATCTTTTGATTGGTTGCCGAGTATTTACAGTAAATCTGCATCTTTAGCAGAGCAGGCCGTGAAAACGTATTTCCTCTTACTGTGAGCGACGGGGTCCGACGTGAGGGTAACGTTTTCTGCTGAACAGTTTTGGTTATTTCGCGTTAACGATGCTTTGCTTTCCTCCCTGATTGGAGGAACCTCGTGACCTGACCTCAGCCGGAGGTCACGTCGCGTGATTCCGAGCACCAATCCAGAGATTAGCAACAAGAGTCAAAATTCGATGTGCGGTTGTTGTTTTCCATTTACACAACTGACAGAACCAGTCACACGGTCTCAATGAAGCGGACCATCTGATTATTGAAAGGTTAAACTCTGAATAAAAGCTGTGCATGTTTTTATTCCACAAACTTTGAACTTTTAGTCATGAATATTTATTGGCACAAGTTTTTAGGAGCTGTAAGTGCACATATTTTTTAAGTGCCACACATTTTTATGCATCGCGTGAGAGCACCCAGATGGCCATCCTTTCCATGAAATGAACATCACTATAATGGAGATACTAAAAGGATCCATTTAATCATTTTAAAAGGATTGTTAAGTCAATTCAATGAGACCTGTAAACTGGGCAGAAAAAGGGGGAAATGAGTCCTTACAAAAATGACATGGCCAAATAAGCCCTTAAATCAGTGGCTGCCATCTAACCAATGATGTCACGTTAGGAATAATTACTAAAGAAATGGATTGATCCCCACTATACCCTTGAGCCATTTGAATTGTAAGATGCGTTTGAATTTTACGTTTTTCTCGACAGCATTTATGAACTCTTAGTTCACATCATTAGTGCTGTTACCATCATCAAGTATCAGTTGATGATTGTCATGGAAATAACTGCGATAATATTAATAACAATTTAAGTGTCTATTTCTGTTCATTTTATGTTTACTGCATATCCAACTTTGTTTTGTCAGCTTTGTTCAAGTTCCTCTGCTCTTTTTTCACTTGGCTTTAAACCAACACGAGGCCACAGCAGTGCTGCGGCTGTTTGGCTTTGAAACTAAATCAATGATGCTAATGTCAGCAGCCGGAGGTAAACAGTGGGTGGTGCTAATTCCCCATTTATATGCTATTAAATCACAGCAGAAAAAGAGAAAAGATGTCATTAAAAGGGCTCCAGTCAGACCTCAAACAGCGAAAAACAACATGGAAATAGTGATGAAAATCTGAAAAGTCCAATCCAGCTGTTTTTATACAGATAAATGGAAACATTTCTAACAATTATGGAAAACGACTGCAATCAGCTAAAATCATCGCGATCAGGTGAGTTTAATAACTCAAAACTCAGCTGACCTGCTTCATGAAGATTTGCAGAAGTGCTTGAACACATGACATGATTACCAGCTCAAATTAAATATATTTAATAAAACTGTTTGAACTTTGGCAGAACTGTGTTAATGTAAGATCTCACAACCTAAATTACAAAAACTGACTCAGACAAGTTTTCAGGGTCTTTAAAAACCACTAATTGTGACTTATTCAAGAACAATAAAAAAAAATTTAAAAAAAAAAAGCTCTTTCCAGTAACCAAGAAAAGGCCATTTATATCATCGTTGTCAGGAAACCACCTTGTGACTAAAGAATGATTTTAACATAACTAACAGGAAACAAAAAAACTGGTCTCTAACAGCACAATAACAAACAACCCTGCTGGCGTACTCAGAAACACAGCTCACAGTGTTAATCAGTAACTATCAGCTATCAACACATGCTGTATACAGCGCGTGAACCCTGCAGCATGTAACTCGCAACAGAAAGATCTTCCTGAGATCAAAGACAGCAGCAGGGAGAGAGTGCTGCATGCAATCATCGGCTTCTATATGATGCGCTCCAGTCTTTATTTAGAGTGATGGCACCAGAGAGAAAGTAAACTGGCCTTGTTCCTTGAGGGTGATCTAATCGACTGATGAGAGGCCATCATTACAGTCCAAGGAAAACGCTGAAAAATGGACGACTGGTATATGCAGCCATGCGTGTACACCAGACACGCATATATTTCCCTGAACTCAGTGTCTGCCGGAGTAGTAAGATGCTTGGCCCAACGTGTGTGTGTCCACGTAGTAGGGGAGCTGAGCGGTGGGGGAGGGCGCGGGCTAATTAAAAAGTCGGTCTTAATAACGATTCATGGCGGCCTGTGTCTCCGTGAGCGACTCAGTCCCTCCCGTCTCCACCACACGGTCTGACACAGCAACACCCAGCACGGTTACTGGGAGACCAGGAATGAGCAAGAGGAATTCAGGGTGTCAGCGGTGCTCCACCCTACTGCCACTATCTCATTCATTCATTCATTAACCCCCCCCCCCATCCTCCTCCTCTTCCTCCTCTCTAACACACCCATGATTGTGGAGTGCCGGTCCCCCAGGCCTCCAATTCTCTCCAGTCCCGCTGATTGTAACCCCGCCACCCACCCCCTCCACCTTTGTCGGCATACAATGGGGAGCGAATCCTGTCTCCTGGCAACCAATCCCTCGGAGAAGGTTGCTGTGGTGCTTAAGAGACGGCATGACAGAGCGAGAGAGAGAAAGAGGTAGATAGACAGTGAGGGATGTAAAGAAGGAGAAACGGGTTTAGTAGGACACCAAAGGGAGATTCATATAATAATTTTTTTTTTAAAAAGGCTTGTTTTTTCACCGTTTCAAGTCGACAAACTCAATGTCTTTATAAACAACCACGTGGCTTCATTAAAAAAAGGAACATTGTAAACAGTTTAACTAGAAATTTGGTCAGTCGCACACGATTAGTTGAACAATCCTTCAGCCAATCAAATAAAATAATCTGACATTTTTCAGTACAAAAATGCTCATTTTTCTGTTTTCTTTCCTTTTGTAGTCACTTTAATTAAACGGTGCCATCGACTAATCTGTCAATTAAATCCTCGATGAATTTATGTTGTTTGGTCCTTGAAATGTCACAAAATGGTAAAAAATAATGTGGACCAGTGTCTCCTTGAGGAGCAGCCTAAAAGTCTTGTTTTGTCCTAAACCCAAAGATATTCTGTTTATTATGATGGAGGACCAAATGAATCAGAGAATTCTGACATTGTTTTCATTTAAAAAGGACTTCAAATGATTGACTGTCAAAATGCTTCATTTCATGCTGACCAACCAATCGATTAATCGAGCTGTTGCAGCTCTGCCCATAATGAACATCAGCAGGTTGTCCCGAACAGCCGTGGACTGTCCGTACCACATGATTCTCTGTAGGTGCTCCTGCTGTTTGCGTTTCTCCATGAAAATGGTAAACGGCTGCTTTTCTACAGTTTAGTGATTTACAACCTGCCTCTCATTCACTCGCATAAGAATAGCAGCGATCCACCATGCAGCGTCTCACCATGTGGGCAGGAGGAGCCTCGGACTGAATCGCAAACCCTGTCATTAGTAGACAACCCACTCCACTGAGCCACAGAGACAGACTGCAGTCACACACTTTCATGGCTTCATCTCGTGATGCCTCGGACACATCCGGAGATCGGATCGGCGTGCTGAGACTGTTTCCATTCTACTATTAAGGTTACAGCAGGACACCACCTGGAGTTGTGACCGTCCATATCGTCAAGTCACAGTTTACAGGACTCATAAATTAATACAGCTAATGCACACTGCTATCATTTATTGATATACCGAAAAATCAATCTTTGTGTACGTTGAAAAAAAAAAAAAAGAAAAAAAAAAGTGTCTACTGTATGTACCACACAGCTGAACCATCAACTCTTCAGTCCTCTCTGGTGTGAGTTATAATGACCGTGATAATAAATTACCTCAAACCTTCACATTTCTGTGTTACAATGTCCTGTTACTTATCAGGTGGAATATACACCGATACTGATGCCGAAAGATTAGTTTCACATGTACGCAGATTTGTAAGCAGACAGACATGAAGTTAAGCTGTGTGGTATCAGGAGTAGCTCCAGCAGACAGCAATAAACCCTGAAACCAGGAGACAGTTTGACAAGCTGACCTCTCCTGACCCAAGCTAAAGACCCTCGTAGGCTTGTCAGTGGCCACATTGGATCGTAAGCTTCTTCTGAAGTCTGAAAAGCCAAGTCTTACCATGGGGAGATAATGGCAGCAGCTATTTCGGGCTCATAAGGCAATAACAGCGACAAAAAAAGCTCGGTAAGGTGAAAGGCGTGAATTATGTTGCGCTGGGATTTACTTGTGTTTACCTTCTCTAAGGTTTGCTTATCCTTGATGCAGCTACACTTCTGTTTGGTCGGATGTAAGCCTCAGTACCAGCGACAGCACTGGGTTAGTATTTCAGTCAGGTTCAAACTATTTCATCCGAACAGCCAAAATGCATGTGGCAGGGAAAATGGATCTACATAAAAATGAAGTTGGGCAAATATGAATTTACATGTTTTTCTCGTAAACAACACTGCAAGTGGAATATTTTCAGCTGCCTGAAAACCACACACACACACACACACACACACACACACACACACACACACACACACACACACAATCTAGAAAAGGAAGAATTATTTCCAGCCGAGTGAAAAGAAAAGTATCTCCCTCATTTGAGCAAACGCACAAAAACAGTGGTGACGGAGCTTTTGAAGTGTAGCACATTTCTGTGGCTGGGTAGCGATGGTGGGATGAACATTAGTGATTCACTACTAGTAGATTTGCAGTCTATGGGGCCCTGGAATGAGCAAATTGAACAGCCGACACTCTCCCCATCATAAACAGGCGAGCCAATCCCCTGTGACCGTGCTGAAGAACATCAATTATTTCAGGCACAGCAGAGGTAACTTCGTAACTTGGTCGCTGCTCAGAAAGAAGGCCCTGAAAGCTCGCCCCGGCGCTCCCACTGGAACTATTCAATTTGAAACTATGTGGGTGCCCTGAGTGCCAATAGGCTGTGGTTTATTTAGTGTTGCAGAGGGCTGGAATGTTGAACCATGCCGATTGTGCTGTAATGCGGCCTGAAAGCTCCACTTGCCACACAGAGCTGCCATCAATCCCCCATGTGGATGACCTGAAGGCTGTTTTGACATAATTGAACATTAAATGATGAAGGGGTGACGAATGACAGGCACTTTACTCGGTCGCCTGAGCATTTGACAGCTTTTACAGAAGCCTATGGGGGATGTGGTTTATTCAATACAGTATGTGTGAATGTCCAAAGCAAACTAATTGCTGAAATGTCCATGAACATCGACAGTGACAGTAATTCTGATTTAATTACTTCATTAATGGAGGCCAAGGCTTACCAATAATCCTGGTATTTCTTATATAGGGAAAAAAATAATGAGAGCCACAATACACATTGAGGATTAAAGGGGACAATTTTATATTTCATATACAGTAGAGTCAAATTAATTTGGAATCTTACAATAACGTTGGTAAAATCTGACGTCTGTGAAAAACTGAGGCAATAAAGGAACAACAGTAAGGAAGTAGAGAGAGAACAAAGGGGACAGGAAGGACAAATTCACACTCACTTGTTCCTTAATGGACGGTTAAATCTTCATCACAGGGATTTTTAAAGTCATGGCCTTGGAATTTGTACTTCTTATTTATAGAATGCATTAGCATTTTACAAGGTGTAGGACAGAGGATTTCAGCAGCAGCTGCTTGTCTTACCTCTGCCACCATGAAACCTACATGCAAACCACTAAAAGCAACCCGAGGCAAGTATTCATCCCTGCCTCCCTCCACCCTCCACCCCCCACCTCCACCCCTGTGAGGGGACACCAAATTTATCTAAAGCCCCCTGAAGAGTCAGATAATAATGGCCAGCATTTCCAGTATCTGTGAGACCTGTGGAGACACACTCACACACACAGTCACACACACAGTCACACATGCACGCACGCGCGCGCACACACACACACACACACACACACACAATCACTCACACACTCACTCACACACACACACACACACAATCACTCACACACTCACTCACACACACACACACACACAATCACTCACACACTCACACACACACACACACACACTCACACACACACACTCACACACACACACACACACACACACACACACACACACACACACACACACACACACACACACACACACACACACACACACGCGCACGCACACGGGACATAGTGAGCTGGTGACAATGTGGGGACTGCCTGTGCTGTGAAGCTGATAGGCAAGATGCCAGTCCAAGGAGCAGCACACAGATAGCCCACTGATAACATCCTCAAGGGAAACAATAGCAAATGTGCCAATACAGTCATGTGAGGAGGAAATGAAAACAGAATAGAGGCAAAACAAGATGAGGTTGGTGAATTCGAGGTGTTTCAGGGGGACGTCGGGGTGCCATGATTCTAAAAATGCCTCCATGTTGATAGAGTTGCAGCACAGAGACAGCTGAAATGTTTTCTTTACAGATACCAGGGAGATAATTACAAAATCATGTCCTCCTCATTTTGCGTGGGAAATAAAACAAAAAAAAACAATTATCTTCAAGCAATTAGTGAACACGTGAAAGCATTTTGCATGACTTGAGAAAAGGTGCAAAATCAAAACATGCCTCGCAACAACACGCATGCATTTTGTGCGTTTTTATTTCCACTTAATTTGTATTACTGGAGGAGGAGAGCTGATGGATCATGTGATGTTTTTTTTCATCAATCATGAATCATGACTTCTGAGGAAATGCATGTCAAAGAAAAAAACAGAGGAGTGAGACACTCAGCTATGTGCTGCTCCAACAGCTACATTATTATCCCTGAATCTGCTTTCAAGGTGTAGCTTATGTACAGATCAGATGTGAACAGGACTAAACTATTTCAATGACTCTAACTTGACTTTTTACCGACAGACTAGACCTGCTTTCAGCTGGAAAACATGTGCCGAAGTTAAAAAAAAAATTAAAAAAATAAAAAAAAGCGTGTTTTTAATATTGTTGATAAAACGCATAAGAAAGGGGGATTGGGTACGGCTGTTGAAAGAAATAATGTTTAGTAAAGGCAGGTATTTGTCTTCGAAGTTTCCAGCAGCTTCCCAAGAACCAAAAAATGAAAACCACATGTCTCAGTGGGGTGTAGTCATGGGGCATCTCTCTCCCTCCTGACACGGGAGTTTCTATGGAGGAGGGGGAGGCGGCTATGCTGCTGCCTATCCTCTCCCCCAACCCCCAAAATAAATAAAGTGTCTGATACAGACCAGGCCCCTGTCGGCGCCCCAGCCTTTGTCCGGGCCCCAGGGCACGATGCCAACTGTGATCAGGAGGCAGCTTCTCTGATCAAACACTGACACACACAAGTGCAACGGACTGCAGCTACTTCAGCCTGCTAACTGTGTGGGACGGGAATGGATTTAAAAAGGTGATTCAGATCATGTGGATTTTAGAGAACATGCAAACTCACAAAGTACAAATAAGTCGAAAATGTGTGAGTGTACAGAAGCAAACATGTTTCTCACCGGCTGTGCTTAATTATGTCAGAGAGGTGAATTATGTCAGAGAGGTGAACACTCGGTGAGTCAGCTTAAAGCGACAGAGCGTGAACGCCATACGAGAACATTTCTCTTGAAACACGCTGGTTAATTTAGGGGTCAGAAGTCCTTTCTGGAACAATCCCGGTTTCAAAGTCATTAGTGATGGAAGTTCACGAAACTCCTCAAAGAGAAAGAGACTCCTCGGGAGGGAAAATAATTTCACACTGGAATTTCCAAAGCTCAGCAATTTCATGTGTTCAGCGTGTGGTGGGCTGGACGTTTGATGACGCTGTGTTCACTGAGAGTTGTGAGAAGGAACAGGGAGAATTAAGTCTGTGATAAGAAACTACTGCCTCATAACATCTGAAATGAATCACTACCATTTCATGTAGCACGTTGGCTCGGTCAACTCAGGTCCCGTTTCTAGTTAACGTTGGAGGTGCCGAGGTACATCCAGCCATATTTACACAAAATGTATGTTGAGTAGACACCTATGGAGACGTAAAGACTCTTATGGCTCGCTGCCAAACCACTAAAAGGATTAAGGTGTCCGTCCAGGCTGCACAGTTCAGAGGAGAGTATAAAATATCAAGAATCCAAACACAAATGCCTCACAATGAATTCCTGGGTTCCTCCCTTGTTCCATCAAGGGGAGTGCAGCATATTTTAAGTCTGACCGCTAATCTTAATCACCAGAAAACAGATTAACCAAAATCCACATTGCCTTACAAAGATGAAAAAAGAAAAAAGAAGTTATTTCAGCTCACATATTTTCCTCGAATCTGAATTTGTTGGCTGATGAATATTCGCCAACTAGTGATTCAGTTACCTAGGTTACGGCAGATTTTTCCATGCTTTGTGCAGAATACAGAGGGCTAACTCCGAGATCAAGACTTTACCTCTGCCTGTGTTCCATTTACGTGGTAACCTTTTCTCCATGTAGTGCAGAGGCACGTGTGGCTGTCAGCTGGACCGGCTGGGAGGCAGTCAACAAGTCCGCCTTGCTCACGCCGTTTCCTCGAGGTTCTGCTCTAAAATTAGGTGCCTTGCCTGAAGGATGCTGCATGATGGTTGTCTTCTGGACGTTGGTAGAAAACACCCAGCTCTATATGCGCTTTATGCCCAGAAAGAGCTGTCAAAAGGCTACAGGGCCAAACACAATGTATTCCATTGAAAATATTATATCTGATTGCCGCCGAAAGCCGCCGGAGGACTCGGCCAGAAATGGTGTGCCGACAAAGTACTTTGTGATAACTGCTAAAACGTCAATTCCTTTTCAAATGCATTTATAACATCCCTTTTCCCTAAACCCTCTCATCCTGTCCAGAGCACTCCCGACCAGACAGAATGAGGTCTTTGTGGAAGTGTAACAACACAGACAGTCCTTTCCTGTCCTCTTTGTGGGGGAGACACTACAGCAGGACATCAAGATAAGGCCGCTGTTAAAAGATAACAAGATGGATAATCCTTTTTCTTTTCTCTCTTTCTCCTCTGAACAGGCGGTGAAACAAGCCTGATATTTCAAGGCTGGAGTCTCTTCTTCACTCTGAGGTTCTTGAAGGCAGGTATAGTAAATGCACCTGAGTTGTGAGCCCCGCAGGAAGCTGCAGGCGAAGACTGTCAGTTGTTGTTACAGCTTAACTACGACCGCTGGGTCTATTCATGCCTCCAGCTCGCACTCTCAGCCTCGACATGAGGAGAGAGCTCAAAAACGACCACTCTCGTCGACATACAACGTTAAGTGACACGACACGATTGGGAACGTTCAAAATAACTCCACTGCACTAGTTTAGCTATCATGCACAGAGAGGCAATCCTACGGGGTTTTTTTGGTCCGGACATGGTATGACGCTACTTCTTCTTCGCGTTGTGTTCTTTAACTGTACATAAGATGAGGGCTGTCAAACGCAAAAAGAAAAGCAGAGTCTGGACAGTAGAGATAAATGCAGTAAGCCCATTAAAGACGCAGAGCTCAGATTCTGGGAGTTATGCTGCGAGCTGCTGCGAGCTGCAGCGAGCGAACAAGTTGTTATTTTGATCCTCGTGGGCTAATTAGATCCATCTCAACAACCCGAGCAGGAAGAGAAAAAAAAAAGAAAAGAAAGAGCTGATCGTTGAATACCGGACACAAACTCCTTCAGAAACATTCAGCACACTTAACATATACGTTAGTCATACATTAAATTGGACTCTGGAGCATGAAATTACTTCTGAATCAAAGAGCAGAAGCTGTGCTATTTTCTAATACCCAGCAGACTGAAGCCGATATTAGAGATGCAATAAACAGCCTCACCACCTGAACGAAAAACATCTTTCATCATCTATTTCAATTTCTAATGAAGATCGCAACGGGTAAAAAAAAACAAAAAAAAACTAACGTGAGCTTTCGGTCAACAAATCAAATCAGAATCAAATAATTTCAGTCCCGATTGATTTGGGTACACCCATGGTTACCGTGGCAACCGCAAGACCAGTTTAATACAACAGCAAAATGAATGCACACTGACTTTCTTTCAGCTGCTGCTGTATCTGTTAGCCGTGCAGCCACACAAACGGAGGTCAATAATAACTGCAACACGCTGCACATCCTGCTCTCCAGCGAACAGCTCCCCGTGGCTGGCCCCCATTTTTCCATGACCCCCATGTAAAACTCACAAATGCCAAAATGACCTTGTTTAACTGGTCACACATTTGATAAGCCTTTGCAGTGAGCGCTAACCGAGGTGACAAACACATTATGTTTCCTGTGACTGCTTCACAATAAAACGCTCTGTGTTTCGCCCTTGAGTTTTTTTGTTTTTTTTAAATGGGACGCAGAAGCAGCTGAAATGTTGGGTTTGCATCACTGGTACCGGCAGAGGGAACAAACGGTGAACAGCAACGGTGACATCAATGAGACATAACTGCAGTGGATTACATGTGAATCCCTTGTGCTAAAGCCAGCATAGGAACGGCAGATTCCCAACTACCAATACATACCATCTAACTAGAGAGAGAATTAATGAATGTGTAAAAAAAAAAGTCACAGCTATTGCAGAAACAATGCAAACTATAAGGTGATTTAAATGGGCTACGATATCATCAAAATTTAAATTAGAACTCAAAGTTCTTTAATGTGGTGTCACCATGTTCCTTGGAAAGGGAACAGAAATGTATTCTTTCAGGACGAACAAGAATATCTTGTTTAACTTAACATAAGTGGGAAAAAAAAAGAAAAAAAAAAAAAATCACTCGTATGCAACCTGACACCTACAGAAGATTCTGCAAGGTCATCGGGCTGCTCAGTGTGTAGTGGAAACAGTAAAGTGCTTCAGCCTGAAACTTGCAGCGCAAACCAACTCCCTGATGTCTCTAATGACATCTAAAAAGGTCTGACCCCTGAGTCATCTAGACAGGCAGCCAAACACTGCTTATAGGGCATCCTGGATCAGGTGGACAAGAAGATAATCTTAGTGAAAGTGACAGAGGAAGTGCACAACGACGGGTCACCTCCCGTTGTCTGGTATGGACATGAAAATATGAACAACAACGTGTTCTCGGTAGATGGACGACAACGACAACAACGGGAAACGAGCAAGATGGAGAGTTTCAGGTAGCTTCTGTGCAGCCGCCATGTTCCTTCCTCAGAGCACCAACAACATCCTCTTTTATTGACACGTGAATGCGAGGCTCAGCTGGCGGTGGCTTATCGGGAAATGCTCGAGTAGACTCAGGCCGGGCACTGCTCTTACGTGGATGGTAACGAGGCAGATTTGACCAGCGTCCAACGGTACGAGTGTCGAATGGCAGCAACGCGGGTTAAACATCACTAAACCCGTATCATAAATCTGCTGTCTGAAAATGGCATTAGCCGACAAAAGGCTGGGTGACATTGTAGGCAGTCAGAGGATCCTTTTATGTGTCCACAGCTCATTAATCTACAACTCAAGCTGCTGAGTTGTGTTATAGCTCGAGCAGTCACCGATAAATCATTTTCTTACTCCCGTCAGATAGATGTCCCGTCTCGGAGGGAATAAATGTACGGACGATGTTCCACTCCACTTTGTGAAAGTCGCTGGGTGCTGCGTGCCCGTGTGACTGAAGACTGGATGCTGGATTTTTTTTCTTCTTCTTCCAATTATCAGCCACTCAGAAAAAGCCAGCCAGCCACGCAGCTCTGTGTGTGCCCATGAATTATACATGGCTCCATTAAGACACTTAGCAGCTGGTTCCTGAGGAACTTACCAGCAACAACTCCAGCCCGGCTGCCCCTGTGTGCCTGCTTATTAAAACAGCAGCACTAGTGATTAAGGTTGTGCAGTAATGTGTATTCTGACCATCATAAACCAGCCAGTCACAAAGCTATTTTCAGTTCAATCTCATCTCTCTAGAGGGCAACTGGGCCAGCTGCCGATTTCCTCACATGGTGGCGAGATGCACTACAGTAATTAAATGTCTGTTGTGGCTTGCTGACCTTGCTGTGGTTCAGCCGCTGAGCCTTTTTTCTATACCCAACTGTAGCAGATGTCCCGGTCATCATACCTATAGATCCAACAAAGACCCAGGAGTAATAACTTCAGAGGCATGGGGAGGAGGAAAATGTTTTAATGAATATTAATGTAAGACAGGCGAGGTGGCGGCCAGCCAAACGTTTTTGGACGGCTGGTTGTAAAACCATAGTTGGCGAATGGAAGTCATCTAAATGTAGTGAAGACCTGTTAAAATGTAAACTACATGCTGCCCATTTGCACTTCACTCCTCGACTCCTAACTTGCCTTAACATGAAAGAAACACGGAGGCTGACTTTTTAGTTTGTCTGACTGGCTAGTTTAAAAATGAAAACTATATACGAATGAAACTTAATATGAATGAAAGATCATTTAAGCAGAATTCACAAAATATTCTCATCTAAATGTTACCCCAAGATATAAGTGGAGCATTTTTCTATTGCATTACTACAATGACCCCATGGGGAAAGGTTTCATCTAGTCTAATCTCATGTTATGCTCTTTCATGAAATAAAGTGTTTTCTTCCATTCAAATTTCTAAGAGATTAGGGACATTTGGCAAAAATGCTCCTGCTTGTATATACAGTAGCTTTCCCTCCATCATGTCCTCCTACGACTGAAAACAGACCTTCAGCATTCTGAAATATCCAAAACTGGAATTCCTTCACTGAAATAGTGAGGTTCACTTGATGCTACATACACATTGGACAAATGTTTTAACAGATACAGAACAGTCTGACATTAAAACCTACATTTAATGGCTCTTTGGCCTCGTTACAGATTCGGAGGATTTCCACTGCCGTCTCTGGCTTCAGTTTGGCATCAGCTTTATTATGAGGCAACAAATGTCACAAGAAATGGGATTTTCTGGGTCTAATTCTGCGTCGCTTTGTATCAATACTCGCTCCTAACAAGATTCGGCCTGCATCATAAAATTTCCGCACACAACTGCATCAATGTAATTCTAAAATCTATAATACAAGCAATCATATCCCTGTAAAATTGTTCAGAAAAGGATTTTGTGCATGGCAACAGGCATTTTTCATCCCCAAAAAAATAAAAAAAATCCCTTCTTTTTTTTTTCTTTCTAAGGACATATAGTTATTGGCATAACTATATAATTTGACATGATGATTAAACATCAGACTAAGACAGACAAAGACTGACTTGAATACAGACACAACCAGAGGGGGCAACTCAAGTGGGAACGTATCAAGAAAGAGGCTTTCTGCAGACAACACTTATTTGCCTTTTTCATCAGTTGAAAATGTGTACTGTTTTTCAATGAGATGAGGTGCTAAAAATGGCTCCTTCAACAGCTGCTTCACCCCCAAAAATCCCCCCACCTTCTGCTTATGTCGCTTATTTTCTCAGCTATAATATTTCTCAAGATTAGACACACAATTAACTCTAATGTTCTTATGGGAGCGAGTGGAGGCTTACTGCTGGAGGACAAAATATAATCATCTTCCCACAACTCGGCTCTGTGCAAGACAATGCCCGGACATCAGCTGATAATAATGTGACATGCAAAAAACAATATACAATGCTAATCTCCGAAATGATACATCCATTGGAGGGCAGAACAGGCAACTACGAAATTTATTGTCACGATAAATTCTCAGGTCTGTTTTACACGATAACGTGACCCCCCCCTCATCCCCAACCTTTAGATAGCGTACCACTGGGCCTGTTTCTTTAACATCACACAACAGATAATCTATCAGCGGTTCAAGCATGTGTAGAGCTGAGCTGACACCTACCTAGCAGGTAAGCAGGAGTAAGCTGCACACCAGCAGCCCGAGGGCCGGCCTGCCTGCCACACCGCGTATCCTCACACGGAGGAGTCCGGCTCAGTGTTATGCAAAAACAAAAAAGGATGCACAGTCATAACGTGCGAGTGGAGTAATGCTTCAGAGACCTTGGCACCGGCTGTGGAAGATTTTGTAATCCCGTACATGAGTTGTAATAGACAATCTCTCCTCCTCCTTTTTTACAATTTTTTTTTTAAGACAAAACAACGTCCACCGTCCGAGACAACAAAATCTGAATGAAGACATTAAATCCAATGTGAGACATTCACCATCTGAAAGAAGTTATAATAACCATGATTAAATGAATTTCTTTAGTCATATTTCTGAGTCATCTTGAGAGGGCGATTGGCTCCAGAACACAGAGACCCTGACTTGAGCTTTTTCAACCCTTCCCCTCCGGTGGGGAGTTCAAGGCTCTCTTGTTCAAAACCACAAGAACAGTTTCTTCCCAACTGCAGCCGAAGAAACAAGGTCTCGGACCCCCGCTGACATATCGACTCTATCCCACATCACATTAATCTTATAACGCACATCTGTAAACTCATATCTATCATGGCGTGTTTCCTTAACACAATTATTAGTATTCTTTGTCTAATCACAGATTCCGTTTATGCTGTGTGTATTTGCAGTGATACATAATTTAATCATTATTTTTTCACTTGAAATATTATTTATCTGTCTTTTGTGTTTCACTTTGCATAGTTACTTGTACTTTCTTTGGCTTTTTAGGTTTTGATTGTCACGCACCAACACAAATTCCCTGACTGTGAAAACATACCTGGAAATGTTCTGTTTCTTTACAACCTTTCTGCACGACAAACTACTTTATTCAGTATTTAACAAATTCTGGAATCCTCCAAATCTCCTTCGCTGTCCGATGTGCTCGCCCCCCTCTCTGGCTTCGATGTCGTTTATCTACAGAAAAATGATGTCCTGGCGATGTTCATTAGAGATATGAGGTATGGGAAAACTCGTATTATCATCGCAGTGAACAGCTTATTTGTCACCGGGCCCATTATTCCTCATTAGGAGCAGAGGGCGGAGTGGGTGCTGCAGAGCTGGGCATCAAGTGGCCAAGTGATGAATGGGCTTCGGGGGTGTTTATCGCCGTAACAGTACGACACGGTGATGATGACCGATGGGCTCGGGAGAGCGCGGAGCATCAGCACTGCTGTGACCTTGTTTTAACTGATAGGTTACGTGGATAGCAGAGGAACCGTCTCTCAGCACTCCGTACTTCGTGTTTACTTGTTATCAGTCTGCTTCCTGAGATATCTGTCGCTGGCACGGCTGAAGTAAACAAACTCCTTCAATTCGTGTTTTCACATTTGCAACAGTACATTATTGTGACGAGCCCAAACCGCTTCTAAACGCTGCGGTTGGTTGTGACACGTCGGAAGCTGTTGAAAGGAAACAAATACAATTTTACATCATTCGGCAAAAACACTCATAAACGCCCCTTTAAAGTGATATTAATTTGATCTCCAACCCAACCTAATTATAAAAGAAGGTCAAAAAAAATGATACGTTTGTCCTGAGAAATCAACGTCATTGTGTTGCTTCCGGCGGGGCAACAGAATAGTGTCCACTGGAGAGATAGAAAAAAGCAGAAAAATCTGATCTACATGTGTGACGTGATAAGGAAATGGTAATCTTCCTTTATATATTACATATATTACACATATAAATGCCAACAGGAGAATTAGCACCACACGTAGTTCATCTTGTTGATCTAAATCCTAATATTTCTAATGGACATTGATTTACGTTAACTTTCAGTGATTGATTTCAGTTAGATTTAAACGTTGGGATGAAAACCTGGCAAACGAAAACAGGCTTCTCTCTTTTCTAGTTGGTGACCAAATATTTAGACAGCTGAGTTAGCTAGCTGACAATCAAAGTTAACTTTGGCTCTCCACTAATGACTTTAATTAGCAGCATCTTTTTGTTTTTGTGTCTCCAGGTGACTTTCTATAAAACAAGAACCTTGTGCAAAGACTTATGACCGAGACTTGTGACTGCACAACACTGCACTAAAATAGAGGCTGAAGCTAAATGTCCCAGAAGTCAGCAGTGTTTCCCTCCGATGGTGTGAACAGCAGCACGGCACCGCTGCACGATGATCACAACAAGCGCAAACCAGGCCCACTTTCTCGCTCGCTTTCTCCACTTGCTGACGGCGTCTTTACTCTTACTGGGCTCGTAGCTGTTAACTCACCTTCACTGCCCGAACTCACTGTGCAGTAAGGACGGGAGGTCGAGACACGGTCGGAACAAAACCAGTGAAACTGAGCTTTATTTATATTTCTGGCGCGGCAAACGCAACATTTGGATTCATGTTATATTGAAGCTTGAGCTTATCGGGACCATTTCTTGCTTATTACAGGAACTTAATCACCACGCTCACATCGGCTGAGGCTACGTACTGATTGTGTTACTTTTCACACATGCGTCCCCCCAGATTACCCACAATGCCACCTTCCTAAAGGGAAAGGCTCAGCCGGTAGAGGTGTTTCTGAAAGTTATATATGACATGAAATCTTAGTCACCGAAGACTCTTCTCGTTGACTATTAGTAGCCTCAGTAGCTGTATGTATATTATTCTTCACATTTTGTGACTGAGGCATGTTATGCAGTCCTTCTAGCAAAGCAGAGTTCCTAAAGTTTGTGAAGATACATTTTGCTGACTGTAGGGACGTGAATGAACTACGATTAATTCCAAGAAGCGGTAAAGGAGCATCAGAGCTATTTGAGCAGCTGTAGAGGATAAAGCAGGAAGCTGTTTGAATCTTTAATCATTTCTAATATGTTAAGAAATTACAAATATGACAACAACAACAACAAAAAAAACTTCAACCAGCCTTTAATTAAAGCCTCAGTTGAGCTGAAGGGTTTTAGGAAATTGATCAACTGATTAGTTGCTCTGTTGCTCTCCAAGTCTTGTTGACCTTGAAACCAAAATTAATTTTTGATGTATCAACATATACAGTATAAAATTTTCCCAATAAATATCAGCATTTCACCCAGGGGTGGCAATGCAGTATTAATATTTATCAACGAAAAGAATATTCAACATTTATTGGTTTTAGCTTCTCAAATGTGTTAGCTGCTTTTCTCTGCACTCACATTATTGAAAACCAACTATATTTCTTTACACATGAATCAAATGATCAGCCTATGAATTGTTTAATTTAGTCAAAATTCTTCTTGAGCTGTAAGATCATCAGGCAATGAGGCTCATAATTCAGTTTACTGAAGAGCCCGATGGTGTCAGTAGGTCAATACTGCGGCCAAAGTGTCACAGAATTTTGACAAAGGTAAAACACAAAATGAAAGAATCCGCCAATGCAACATTGACTTTATCACCAAAGGGCTTCAAGTAAAATCTTGCCAATACATCTTCCCACAAGAGTGCTTTGGCAGCAGCTGCAGAAAGCCGTTTTACTCCCTACCTGTGGAAAAGGAATGAGCTCTGAATACAAAGTGGCTGCACGACCATTAACAGGACTCTGAAACAAGCACCTCTATCAATCATTCCCACTGATTCTTTAGCCGGCAGTAATTTGTTCATTCAGTAATTCAGATATGAAATGAAGGGTGGAGGAGAGGTAAGGTAATGTGGCGCAGTAAAGGCGGGATCAGCATTTCACACTCCTATATAGGTGAGCAGAAGTTGGCACAGGGCTTGTACAGGGCTGGCATGCTAAAATATTAACGTCTGCGGCTGTGAATATTCATGCGCGGATGTCCCCATCACCCGATTGTGGAGGACGGAGCAGCGTCCCCGGAGTGTAATCCGATTCTACGTGTCCCTGCTTCGTTTCCAAGGACAAGGGGCTCTCTGGGTAGACCGGGCACTTGGCTGGAGGCGGAGCTGTGGCTGCAACATGTTTCAGCCAACAGGAGGCAAGTAGTGGCATTAGACTGCTGGGTCATGACAAATAAATGTGACCTCCAGTCATTACTGTCGGCGTGAGGCCAATGGCAATCGCTCGGCTTGTGCTGTTCAGCCTCCACCCAACGTCTGTGGTTGTAACCATTTCTTCGTGGACTCCGTTGCGTCAGCAAAGCAGAGCAAATGTGAAAGTGACTCGTTTGTTCCCCTGATAAGAGTTACTGATAAATTGTTTCAAGATATTAAATACATAATACAGGGGTATGTTCTTTCTGCAAAAGTGTGGGCCTAACACGTACGTGCAAAGAAGGGGGAGGGTAGCTTTGTAGAGCAAGTGGAGCACACACACACACACACACACACTCGCACACACACACACTCACACTCACACACTCCCGGTATCTGTGTGTCTGTTTTCAAAGGTAACCAAGCAACCACTTTCTGGCCAGGGCCTTTGGTTGTAGGCTTATCAGGTAACGGCCTTCTGCGCCTGCTCACATTTTCCCCAGGTTTGTGTTTGTCCTGGTTCAATGGCTTCACTCCTGACCCAAACAACCAACACGCGTTGAGTACAGACCGGCAAACTTAAAACACAACAGGTCTGTTAATAAAGGATGGAAGTGGCCAGCTATGACACAGGGCTAACCACAGTCATAACACGCAGTAAGAGTTTCTTGGACGAGCTCTTTTATGATATTAAAGGAACAGACTAGTTGACTCTGTGGAGCGGAGAGCATATTGTCTGTTTTACCAATAACAACCAACCCTGCAGCAGTTGGCTTCTGACGACAATGTTCATATCAAAAACAAGAAACGTCACCTCGAGAAATAAAAAGAGGGGCTCTGTCAAAGAAAACATTTCCACGACCGCCTTCGGGAACATTTCCACAAGCCAAATATTTTTTGGTTCATCTAATGTTGACAACGAAACCTTGAAAAAAAACGGATTATGACTACTTGACACGAAGAAACCACATTTAATTCCATTTTATTACGTGAAGGCTCGCTAAATATTTTACAGATTCTAGATTCTTCATCATTTGCCATCATTTCCAGAATGTTAGATCTGCCTCTTACAATTTGATTTCTTTTGTCCACATTTGACATCCCTCATGGACAAATAGGGCAAAGAAAATGGAGCAGAAAGAATCCTACTTGTTATTTTGCCATTAAAGAGAGGTTAGCACATTACTCTGTATTTCTAAGGCATGTTCAAAGAATGCTACGAGTCTGGCAGACACTGTTCTTGTCTGCTGGAGTGGAACGAATGATGGGACCATGGTGATATTAAGATGGTAATGAGCCCAAACTAGTGTACACAACAATGTGAATCACGAAACAAAAGAAGGCTCAACAACACACTACATAAACCTTATAATACACTCAGCAAGCTTTGTTTTACATGGAGAGATGTGCTGGAAGATCCCAAACAAAGCACTTCTTCATTACACTCAATCTCTCACTAATCAGCAAATAGGAATGTCACTTCCCGACCGTGGCTCCCCATCAAAATCTCAAAAGATATTTCAATAACTACCACAGCCTGTCTCTGGCTGAAGGCACAAAACAATTCGCAAACAAAAGTGTCCCTATTGTTTGGGGTGGGAGGAGTGATCGGCCGGTTTCAGTGTAGATTCCAGCTCTTTAACAGCCACGCCCTGTTGTGTTTCTACGTTTATTGCGCGGGTAAAAAAAAACCTACATTTTAAGATTTAAAACAAACATGTCCTATTTGTTTTTTGTTTTTTTTATCACTATTACAAATTAAGTCATGGAAAATCGCTAAAAGATGCTTGTGTAAAACCTGGTGCCCAAACAAGAGTTAAAAGGTGTCCTTGGCTTGTTCTTCAGGGGGGAGAGAAGCTCAGTTTCACTGTTACATTACTGACTGAAGGTTGGAACAAGCAGGAAATAACTTAACTGCAGTTCAAAGTGTCCACACCCAACAAAACCCTCTCAGAAGAGGGTCACTGGGACTAAACTTTCATCAAATGAAGGTCTTGACACTGAACCGTTTAAACAAGTAAGTGATACCAAGATAAACAAAGCTGACAACACAAACAAACATGTGGTTAAGTCGATGTGATGGCCCGGGATCTCGGGGTGGGGAAGGGGAGGAGGGGGTGAGGAGGGGTGAGGGGGTGAGGGGGGGTGAGGAGGGGGTGAGGAGGTGAGGGGGGGCATCAGCACTGCTGGCAGATGGCAGACAAAAAAAAAAAAAAGGCAGCACTTTGAAGTCCTGCCGCCACAGGTTTAAAAGCGGATCAAGCTATTGTGTTAACCACCACACGATTAAAACCAAAGGACATCACACGGATCTCAGACGTCGGGAAACATCTACCACGTCAAAATCACATTTTAATACATTTCACAAAGAAAAAAAAAACCAATCTGTGCTATTAAAATCAGCCTGAAGACAGTCGCCTGGTAGGACTGATGAGAAATAGAAATCAAATCCTTTTAGTGGGCCTCATGAAGCAAAATGTGAAATAGCTACACGTGAAATAATGTTAGCCAACTTTGATTGATAATTTATTCACCTTTTGCGTTTCCCGTTCTCGTCCTGACCATTCAGCATTTACAGAAACAAAGTCTGAAAATTACAATGTCGCTAAATAGGGATTATTTTACAAATAGCCAAACTTTGTCATAGTTGTACTATTTAAATTGAAATCCGCTTTAGCAGAAGGCTTGTTCTGGTGTGCTAGCTAACTAAACTGACCCTGGGCCGGAGTTCCTCCAATATTCACCTATAGTGTGGTCACACCTGAAGTTATATGTTCATCATTAACTTAGAGTAATGAAAACATAACCTGAAGTTATGCGCATTTTTAACTCATCGAAAAAGGCAGGTTGCCACGTTAGCGCCAATGACCGACGTCGCTGAACGCGTCTGACCACTCGGAGACTCGCAGCCGTTTTAATCAAACGTTCATTAGTCAAAGTCGCTCCGCGTCGGAAAACTTACCTGCAAAGAGGCTCAACAGCACGCAGCACAAGCTCCGTGTGGAAAGCTCCATTCCTGCTCCAGCTAGTCCAACACTTCCTCAGTGAAACTTGGTCGGAGAACTTATGCTGAATTCGAGTGAGAAGCGGCTTGACCAGCTCCACTGAAGCATCCGAACTCCACTCCGCCTCCTCCGCCTCCTCCTCCTCCTCCGCCGCCGCCGCGCTCAGTGCAGGTGCACAGCGGAGCGCGCCGCAGGGTGTCACGTGACGGATGGGTGGCTCGTTCAAACAGCGTGCAGTGGCGCCCTCTGCCGGCGGGAACACGGAGCTTCATTCATCGTTCATGGGGGGGGGGGGGGGGGGGGGGGGGCATGGGCGCCCTTGTGCTCCTGTGTGGTACCCCCAAGACATTCACGCCTCTTTCATTCAAGGAGAACAGTCTGTCAAACATCTTGGATGACTTTCACATCTGTCTTCTGAAAAAAAAACAAAAAAAAAACAGACCCCCTCCCATAGAGTGACTTACAATCGAGTCTCTCTTGTTTTCCCAGTCAGTGCATAATGGTATTGATCGAGGCATCTGACCTTTGTTTAATTTTCTGTTAGCATACAGTTAGAGATGATTCTATTTTTCACAATGTTTTATGATGAGTCCATACTATACAATTCAGAGGTGATTAAACAAATCCCTGGAAATGGCAACAATGTGCTGCTAAGGCAAGAAAAAGAAACAGCCTGGAGGGCTGTGGGCCACACTAACAGGGATTGGTGGTTAATTTAGCAGCACTGTCAGTCAAACCGAACCTTAAGTGATCACACAGGTATGAGTGCAAATGTTAGCCACTGTTCAGTTTGGCAAAATGATAAAGCACCAGCCTCAGCTAACCACCCCTTTGAGGAAACCTCTGAACGAGTAAGCATCCACTGTCCTTGAGCTCAACAATGAATCTCTCCAGAGGGCCCGTCTGTAGATGATGCCATTACAGCTGATTTGTCTGGAGGAGTGCCAGCCACAGACTAAGTATGACAGAGTGTAAATGAGGACTGTAAAGGGTCAGTTCACCCAAACACTCAATTGTTCACCTGCCCCTGGTGGTAACTAATCATGAGGACAGTACTGGTTTGAGAACATTGTTGCCACCAGACAGACAAATTGAAATAAATTAAATTTTGAATATTTGGTGCCAGATCATATTGGGGGAAAAAAAAAAATGGGTGAACTGTCCCTTTAAACATGACCACAAACTGCATGTTTGTGATCAAAGACAATACAAAGACCAGTACAAGAGATAATTCCTGCCCACTGCAATAAGATCAGTAAACCACTGCAATAACTCACCTACATCATTAACACCGCTGCACTGTTCTTAATTTAATCTTATGCTATTTTATTTGTATATAAATGTGCATTTTTACATTTATACCTTTACTACCTCCATTTTTTATTCTGTAATTTATATTTATTTTGCTGTCTATCTATCTATCTATCTATCTATCTATCTATCTATCTATCTATCTATCTATGTTCAAAAAGCTCAATATCACACTTTGACTACATAACTTGGAAGAACACAGAAAGAGCATGAACAAAGAATTGTAATGCTTAGGAATGTTTAATAAAACTTCATAAATTTACACCTATAAATCTGACAAATCTTCACTACGAATAAATAAAACATTTTATCACAAAGGACAGTGTGTGGTATACATGAACATCTCCCCTAGTAAAAATACAGTACTTCAAGACTACATGTGGAGTATTTGAAATTTCAAAATCTAATTTAATACAAGTGACATATTCAAACTATAACAAATAGTCTAAAGTGCAAAAAATTGTTTTTTTTGTCAAGAACAATCAACATTTAAGCTATAAAAATTAATGTTTAAAAAAAAAAAACATTGGTCAGTCATCTTAATGTTGTCTTCAGGTTCAATGTCCCGTGTGAAAAATAAGTGCCAAATTTCCTAAAAGTAACAATGTGCCAGATTTGGATTGGAGTCCCAGTATCTGGGCCCCTGCCTGTAGACAGGAGGGACCCACAGATGATGCCTCGAGGTTTCGGGGGCTCTGCTGCGAGGCCTGTAGCTGTAGTGAGGCCGTGGAAGGATGTGAGCATCCCCTGGTACCATCTTTTTAGGATGCCACATGGGAGGCGCTGGTTTCATTGTCTAAAAAAAGAGAATAAAAATAAACATTATGTATAATAGTGGACCTCAACCCCTTAAAGTACTTGACTCTACTTATTGAAAAAAAATTGTTTTTTGAAAAATCATAACATCATAGCCAGTGGATATCAAAATACGAGCATATTGAGAGGCATGAGCTTTATTATCCCATACCTGGTAAGCACAGCGGCTGCTGGGGACAGTGAGGGGGGAATTGTGCGTACTCTCCTCATCAGAGGAAGAACCGGAGTGGTAGTCTGACGTCACCCTCTCCAGAGCACTGGTCACCTTCTTTGCAACCGCTTTGTCGTCTTCATCATTACTTGAGAAAGTAGCAATAGAGAAACAAGGATTTTGCTCCCCGTACCTAGTAGTTAAATAAGATGGAAAAACATCATCAGTTACGGTCTTTTATGAGGTTGAACATACTGAACAGGACATTTGTTCAAATCTGGAACCCTTTAATAATTGGATTGGGAGGGTTAAATTATTCCATGACTCACACAACATATTTGTTCCCTTTGTTTATGACCTAAACACAAGCACAATGAATGATTAAAATAACGATGAAAACATGGCTGATGATAAACCAGCAGTGAGCAGCAGCACCTGTCGTCCAGTAAAACCAAAATTTGGCCAAATTTGTAACTTCACAGTTTAAGAAAAACGAATACATCCGTGTTAGGACAAAACCTGCCGATAAAATCTAGCAAACTGTGCTTAAAGCCAACAATTTGTTAAAATGTAGTTTTTGTTATTCTGGCCAAACACACTCATAGTCTTACCTGCAACAAACCTCCCCAGGGTCCACCCACAATGTGAGTTCCAGAGGCAGTCTCAGGTCACTGTACTGAGCTCCGCTCTCCCGGCAGGCCCGAAGGAGCTCTGGATCTTGTCTGTGGAACCTGTTCACTCGGATGCACCTGCAAAGCGCACAAAACAGAAGGATGACAGTTCTACTTTGTGGCTTCCTACAGCAAATAACAAATAGCACATTTTTTTCTTCTAAGTGTTACCCAAATGTAACTGGACTGGCTTGAGGTTCATGAAAAGGTTTCAGTTCAGATGAGAGGTGAAACGTCTTCAAGAAACCTCAAGCAAGTACAACTGTGTTTGGATAACACTTAAAAATATCACGGCCTCGAAGATTAAGTTCTTCCACAACACTAATCAGTGCTCCCAGGATATGGCGAGCGCAAAAATTATTACAAATTCAACCAGTCTCCACATTAGTTCCAGCAGATTGTAATTTAACAAAATCCCCCAAAAATGACTCAACAGAAGCTCAGCAAAATGTATCAAGGCACAAAGTTAGCCTTTCAAAAACAAAGAGATCTTTATTAACAAATATAACTCCTCATTTACAGTCAGTAAGACTGTTTAACCTTCTCCTCTCTTCATCAAAACAAACCATCATTAGAATCACACTGCCAGTTGTCAACACTTCCCTGTGTCCGTCTGACCGTACAGCGTGTGCTGAGTGATTCTTATACAGCCTGACACTTGCAAGAGAACGCACTTTGTTTTTGTGCATACAGTTGTGTTGAATTAGTATAATTTAAAAAGCATTTAAAGCACTTATTCTTATAGAAGATGTAGGCTGTGTATTTTACATTAAAGTCACAGGCTGTTTTGTAAAGCTACATATGTTTTATTACCCAATAATTGTATTTGTAAGATTGAGTCTATGGTTATTTAATTCAGAAAATATTAAAAGATGAGAACGAAAATATTTCCAATGATTAATTATGACTCCTTCTTAGGTAGTAATTTAAAACAAAAAGATCATTTGTTTCCCCTCAATTTGTTTGCCAAGCTTCACATTTTTCTTTCAGAAAGAAAAAAAAAAAAAACTAAAACTTTCTGCAAAACAAGCATTTTTAACAACAATTCCAAATAAAAATCCTAGATGGACATCAAGTTAGTCAACACCAATAGACAAATAGACGCACCTGTACGCTTGTCCTTTGTTGGGGTTTTCAGGGTACCAGTGACCCTTGAACTTCTCCTGCAGTGCAACAGCCAGCCTCTCGACAAACAGCTCGACCTTGTGTGATTCCAGCTTCTCCCCCTTTTTCACAAGCCTCTTCAGGAAGAACACCACTGCTGCAATCTCTCTCCTCATATTTCATGTGTTTCATTACGCTTGGAAAGCCTCTGTGAGTAAATGACCCTGCAGCAGATCAATCACAACAGTGTTAGTGACATCTGGAAAGCATGACAGGGACTTATCCACCATAACATGATCAACATTTTACCTACAAATTGTCAGGTCAGAATGAGAATATGTAATCTGCTGATACATTAATTGACATTATATTTAACGTGGTAGAAGTTCCCCGGTCCCATTTCTGCATAAATCCTTACATGTCTGAGGAAAACCAGGACTACCATTACAATTATTTAAGCTTTATGAAAGCTCTAGAAAGATGGGAGTTTTATAGTTGCTCATTTTACACCCAAACCTCTGGATACCCGCCAGCAAGACTCTTTCATCACTCTGAATACTACAACAATCAATTAATCCCCTTTCTTTAAGGTGTCCGTGTTCAGGAAATGCTGTTATAGAAAATGTTTAAAATGATGAATGGACACCGCAGAAACAGTATTACTTTTCACGTTACAGACCATCTCACTTTGTTTTGGATCTGCTGACTTCAGTTAACGGTCTGGCTATTATACATGTCCCAGAAAGGCGGGCTGTGACGCACCAGTTCCGGTTATCCACGCACCACCACACTCCATAACATGGGCTACTTGTACTCAGTGAGCTAGGTAGCTAAGCTAACATTTGAATCACAATAATACCTGAATCGCGCAGTAATGCATTTGAAACCTATTTAGTAAAAATAATAGTTGCAGCTTCACTGGTAACACCTGCCTCTTTGGTGAATACATTAGAGTATTATTCTCTTAGCTATTAGCATTAGCTACATAGCTAACACGTTCAGTTAGAGCTAACAGCCTCATGTTGTCAACAACAATAACAACATCCCTATAATTCAAAACTTTAAAACTGCGAGAGTCAATATGTGACATATTGAAATAACGGTGACATTTAGGGGGCACTCGTGTAAAAAAAAAAAACCGGAGACACGAATATTTAAAGAGCTTGACTTACCCTTCTTTATTGGATCCACTGGTGTGTGTGGGCTGTCGATGAATGGCAGGGAGAAGTTGGGAACGTAAGAACACTTGAGCTTCCGTTGACAACTCCGCCCCTTACGACACAAGCTCCGCCCATACCTCATTTTCATTGGTTCCAAACAGGCCAACATAGCGCGATCATTGGTCGACTATATGTCACTCAATGACCGAGTCATACCCGTCGCTGTTATGACTCATACCGTCAGGAACGTGTTTTTAGTTTTTTTCAATGCGTCCAGTGATGTAATTTTAACGTAAAACATGAAAGTAGATAATCTAGGTTTAAAATCTAACATGGTATTCACTAAGAAAGTAGTTGTCCGTTTGTAAATTCTAATTTCAGTGTATGCTCATGTTATAAACTAATTTCTTGTTACCTTAGGTAATTATTAATAATCCCCTCCAGACATACTTTGAGTTGAATTTTGAATAACAATATGTGGCTGATTTTTCCACAAAAACAACAACAACAAAAACAAAAACACTAAAATGACATCTACTCCTCACTCATTAAGAATTCCATAGTCTATTAATAAGAAAATACATGTTATGGCACTATCCACCATAACATGAGGCAACACGTCTTATCCTTCACTGTAAGGCCAATGCGTACAGGAGGTTTCAAGTTTCCATCATGCTTGTGTAAGTTGAATTGCACCAGGATTCAAACTATTTGTGGTGTCACAAATCGTGATAATAGCCCCCCCCCCCCGCCCCGCCCCCCCCCCCCCCCCCCCCCAAAAAAAAAATCTAATTGTAATTATAATGTTGATTACAAACGTTTTCAAAATATTGGATCAAAGTTTATTCGATCCAAACGATGTTTACCTCTCAACACAGTGCCCATAATTCCCGGAAACGACGCTCAGGATCATTTGTACTTTAACGCATTCACTCTTTGTCCACCAGGGGGCGCCTAACTTCTTTCTATCTATCTATCTATCTATCTATCTATCTATCTATCTATCTATCTAACTGTCTGTCTATCTATCTATCTATCTATCTATCTATCTATCTATCTATCTATCTATCTATCTAACTGTCTATCTATCTATCTATCTATAGATATACAGTATATATATATAGATATACAATCTATCTATCGATATACAGTATATCGACAGACAGACAGACAGACAGACAGACAGATAGACAGATAGACAGACAGTTAGATCGATAGACAGACAGACAGATAGACAGACAGATAGATAGATAGATAGATAGATAGATAGATAGATAGATAGATAGATAGATAGACAGACAGTTAGATAGATAGATAGACAGACAGACAGATAGATAGATAGATAGACAGATAGATAGATAGATAGATAGATAGATAGATAGATAGATAGATAGATAGATAGACAGACAGTTAGATAGATAGATAGACAGACAGACAGACAGACAGACAGATAGATAGATAGATAGATAGATAGATAGACAGACAGACAGTTAGATCGATAGACAGACAGACAGATAGACAGACAGATAGATAGATAGATAGATAGATAGACAGACAGTTAGATAGATAGATAGACAGACAGACAGACAGACAGACAGATAGATAGATAGATAGATAGATAGATAGATAGATAGATAGATAGACAGACAGACAGACAGTTAGATAGACAGACAGACAGACAGACAGACAGATAGATAGATAGATAGATAGATAGATAGATAGATAGATAGTTACTTTATTAATCCCACAAGGGGAAATGTTTTTGCTACCACAGAATGTTACCAGCACTATCTCTAAAGTAATGTGCAGTCCATCTAAAAATCCATGGTGTCAACAAATGGGCCACAAAACAGGGATTTTGTTTTGCCTCTGTAGCCAATGGTAATAAATATCATAATAGTTTAACTTATTTTATTCTTAAAACAAATGACTGGGTTTCAGGTTAACATTGCACTTCCTTACAAGTTACAATGTCAGGAAACAACAAGGTGAATTCCCCTGATGATAATCAGCCAGCTATAAATGGACTAGAGACTGGGAGATTGTCTACACTGTAAAAGGTTTTGACATGTAAAAGTATAACCAAATACTTGAATCCGTTTTTCTAACTTGATTTTCCTGCATTCAATTTCTTTTTTAAAGCACTCATATGGTGGAACAAGCAATTTAAAGGCTGCCATCTTCTTTTCTGTGAATATTAATAATCTCCCATGGACACTAGCGACAGCCACGGCCTTACAGACCCTTTTTTTTAATGCTGCAGTTGCAACAATCAAGAAAACACCAGCATGTCAGGGTATGTAGTAAAAATATTTTCATTTTATTAAAAAAAGAAAAAGTCACTTGAGCACAAATCACACAGCCCGTGTAAGGTCCAGGAACACAATAAATAGAATTCAAAACATCAAACAACACAAATGCACCGTTGTTCAACATTAGACAGCAAATGGATGAGGAGTCAAGCCTAAAGAAAGGAGATGGAAGTGTATGCTTACATCTCAGTAAAACATAATGAGACAGACAAAACAGACAAACAAAAACAGGCAGCCTGAATGTTCTGCTGAGCACAGGCACAGGCATGTTTCCAGTGTACAAAAATACAGAGCATTCAGAACTGAAACACGTTAAAAAAAAAAAAATAAAAAAAATTAAAATTTAAAGATTTAATGACTGAAAATTTGCATTGAGGACCAGTAATCTAAATACACAAACACTCAAGCACACTGAACACAGTTATTCAAATAAAACCAAGATAAACATTTAGAATGGAGCTAAAAATCTTTCTTCAACCTCTAAAAAGGGTCAAATACATCTAATCTCTTACAAAGAGAGAGCGAACGAGATACACTGACATTGCTGAGTTTCTCTAAACATCAATCTGATTATAACCTCGTCTTTCCCAGTTTATTATACTCGAGTAGTTCTGTGATCTCCTCTGAGGAAAAACTCAGACAACAAATATTCTTTAGATATTTCTGCTTTATAAGGCTTCTGATTTATTTGTCTCTTTCTTGCATATTGTTCCTGAAAACACACAAACCGAAGCTTCGGACTGTTAACAGCATCCCGACATCTTTCTTTGTCTCCCTTTGTTCGCACATCAGGGACCTTCAGAGGCACAGTAGACCAAACCATCTTGTTTGTATTGCTATGACATCAGCTTAGCTGTGACATCGATGCAGGAGAGAGAGAGGGCGACACAAGTTAACGCTCATCGTGAAAGATAAATAAATTCTAAAGCATACCGTGTCTAGTTGAGAACAAATCCTCTTTTACATCAACACCTCCAGAGTGAAAATCCCCGGCTCAGTATAACATTTCAAAATCAGTTTGGTATTGCATCTTCGTCTGTTAATAGAATCTAATCAAATGCTTGTAGGTCATTAATGAAACACAGAACAAATACAGACTTTGGTTTGGCAGCTTGATTTCTTTTTCAATATTTCAACTTTTCCACTTCTGATAGTGCTCTTTCAGTGTATAGCTGTTCATACGACTTGTGCTTGACAGCTATACAAACAGACAGCACACAACTTTGTACTAAAATATCAAGTAAATCTCACCAGCAATTATAGTTACTATAAACCCACAAGCTGAATTCAAAACTAAATACCTATCTGCGACTCTTAAGAGGGTATATTAACAGACATCTCCACTTGCTGCTTGCCAAAGTGTTGGTTCCTCCACCCGACCCATAAAACCTGCCCAGCCAGTATATTGTTTTATACTTGAATACTTTCACTTCTAAGGATCTCAGATACTTTCATTTGTCTTTGTTGCAATAATCCTCTACGGTACTTTTGGGTGATAGCTTTCTCGTGCTTTTTTCCAGATTCAAATTGATCTGTAACTATTCAAATATGTTAAATAAATGCAGTACAACTTTGTTGTGAGTAACTGTTTTGGACTTTTCACAGCAGATGTAGCCTCCAGCTGTTCAATCTGTCTGATTTACTTGGTAGCAGGACCACCACTTTCACCAACTAGCACGTCAGGTTAGAGCACTTCGAAGGCATCTTGAAAACCCCATAATACTGTCAGTGTGCAGCTGCGTAAACGTGTCGGGGGTTGCATTAAAACATCCATCAAATACTAGGGCTGGCAGTGCCTGATGGTATGAATATGAGGGACATCGTCCATTTTACACCCTTATAAAATACTGTAACTCACCACTTTGTAGATGACATATGGAGGAGAACCAAACAGCGCTAAAACCCATATTTCAATATAAATGTCGGATATAATCTGAAGTCGATTTAAAAATGTATCAACAAAAAAAAAAAAAAATGCAACAATCAGAACTGAAATGTTTGCGAGCAGACTAAAGGAAAGAAAAGAAAAACCAACAGCAAGTATGTATGTAAAATTCTGCAAACTGTTTTTCAGTGTGGAACAAGTTAAAAAAATATGTAAGAACACCTCCGCCTCCAGTTCAGTGGCCGGGAAGCCGTGGGCCCCAGTCCACCTGGTGTGAACATGTGTCCTGGCCACCGGGGTCGGGTGGAATCCAGGTCACATGCCAGACAGGCAATTCATTTTCAGAACCACCATTAATCCTTGCATCATCGCTGCGCCACAAAAACAGAGACCACGTCAAGCCAGCCCTTGATGCCGCTCTAATGCAGCACTAACAACCCAAAGTGTTGGAAAAGTCACTCAGTGTACATGAAGCTGCGTCCCGCATGCTGAAAGTGTTCATCGACTTCCTTCCCAGCAGCGGAGACAGAAACCCTTCCTGCCTGCCCGCCGCTGCCTTTCAGCACCTCACTCCACAGGGCCGCCGGCGCCGCCGCTGCTGGCCTTCACCCCGGCCCTGCTAATGGACAGCCAGGGCAGCTTGGCACAGTTCTTAAAGAGCTGCTCGATGGCAATGTGACGCACGTGCAGCTCTGACGCCAACGAATCTTTCTCCTGTACGGCGGCCGTCAGCTCCTCGAAGACCTCTGGAGGGAGAGAGGAGGCAAATAGAGGAGGTCAGCACTTTCTTTCACAAACAAGGTCAACTTAAACACAGACAAAACAACTGGGAGATACGGACCAGATAAGGAAAATCAAATGATACTGATTTCTAAAGGAGCAAAGAGTGAAGACAACATGTAAGAAAATGCACCAGCTTATGATACCTGGAAAAAAAAGATACAATTAAAATAACAACTTTAATCAAGGACATTGTTGCAGCTCAGGAACATATATTTTCTAAAAGTTTATGGACACTTCCATTATAATTAGTAATAATAAGTACTGTTGATCATAAAGCCGTGCACATGAGCGGCCTTCCAAATTATTCATTATGAGCAATAACCTCACCATCTGCTCTGAGTAACGAGATGAAACTATGTGGAAAATGTCGGCTCCTGAATGGTGAATAAGAACCTGCAGGTCGGCCGCAGACTAGGCTTCACCGCGGTGAACGACAGCATCACATGACCTCATGTCATTTGTCTCCTAACGGTGACAAGAGGGACGATTTGACTTAACAGAGTAAAAGACTAAAGACGAAAATATTGAAAACGTTTAACAATGATTGGAGCATGAATTAAGCAGAAGTGTGACAAAACTCTCCCAGAGAGGACCGTGCTACGTCAGTCATCCCACGATGCAGCGGGTGCTCCACCTCACCGAATCCAGAATTAAAGTTTAGATGCTTGTTGTTGAGCCGTTGCAGCACTGAGTATCGAACAAAGAGCAGCAGATGA